>NW_007247396.1:88530-134621 GCF_000164805.1 Carlito syrichta
TGTCTCGCCAAGTTGCCCAGGCGGGTCTCGAACCCGCGGACTCAGGCAATCCACTCACCTCGGCCTCCCAAAGCTTTGGGGTTACAGGCTGAGCCACCAAGTCCAGCAATTACCAACATTTATTAAACTCTTACAATGTGCCAGGAACTATAAAAAATGACTCACATAACATGTTCCCAATTTGTTCTCTCAAGTCTTGAGGGTATGGTAGGTTCTAAAAGGTACTTCCATTTTCTATATGCTTATTAAAAGTTAGCCAGGCTCGGTGGCTCAGCCTGTAACCCCAATCTGGGTGCACAGATTCCAGTCTGGGTGACAGAGTGAGACTCCAACTCAAAAAAAAAAAGAAAAAAAAGAAATTTGAGAGGTCACGCAGTAGAAACTGTGGTTGAAAGTAAAGTCTGTGTGGACGGCCAATGCATCCAAAACTAACATGCTTATAGTTGAAGAAAGTCAGAGAGAATTCACTGTGTTTGGATTTCATTTAAGGGGAGTATTTACTATACAGCTAAATCAATAGTACTTTTCTTTGGTTCCTGTCTGCCTTTTCAGATACAGCTTACAAAAAAATAGAAGTGAGTATACTGCTTTCAAGTGGACCCCCATGTAACAAAAGCACGATGTCCTTTAATGGTATATATATTTTCTGAGTCAAGGTCCCTCTCTGTCACTCAAGTTCGAGTGTAGTGGCACTATCATGGCTCTCCTCAGCCTCAAACTCCTGGGCTCAGGTGATCCTTCTGCCTCAGCCTCCCAAGTAACATAGACTACAGGCGCATAACACCACACCTAGCTAATTTTTAAAATTTTTTCTAGAGACAAGAACTTGCTGTGTTGCCCAGGCTGGTCTCAAGCATTACTCCCCGCTCTGTGTCCCAAAATGCTAGGATTACAGGGGTGAGCCATTACACATGGTCACTATTTCCTTTAACCTGAGTTATCTCCAACCCTTTCCTACTGCTTGCTGTCCTGTACATATTATTTCAGCTCCTATAGTCAAAAAGCTGTCAGAAGAAGTGGATTCAAATAAAGATAATAAACTATATTTATATAGAATTTGATTAAGGAGAATAAGACACCCTGAAGATAAAGCACAACGAAGCTAAGTGAATATTCTTTTTTTTCTTTTTTTGAGTTGGAGTCTCACTCTGTCACCCAGACTGGAGTGCAGTGGCTGCTCCCGGCCACCGCACCCTCGACCCACTGGGCTCCGGCGATCCTTCCGCCTCAGCCTTCTGAGAAGCCGGAAACAGGCACGCGCTACATGCCCAGCTGATTTTTTTATTTATTGTGGAGATGAGGTCTCGCCAAGTTGCCCAGGCGGGTCTTGAACCCGCGGGCTCAGGCAATCCACTCACCTCAGCCTCCCAAGGCGCGGGATTACAGGCTGAGCCACCGAGCCTGGCTTAATTCTTTTTTTTTTTTTTTTTTTTTTGAATTGGAGTCTCACTCCATCTCCCAGACTGGAGTGCTGTGGCTGCTCCCAGCCACCGCAGCCTCGACCTTCTGGGCTCCGGCGATCCCTCCGCTTCAGCCTTCCAGTAGCCGGAACTACAGGCGTGCTATCACGCCCGGCTGATTTTTGATTTATTGTAGAGATGAGGTCTCGCCAAGTTGCCCAGGCGGGTCTCGAACCTGCGGGCTCAGGCAATCCACTCACCTCAGCCTCCTAAAGCGCGGAATTACAGGCTGAGCCACCAAGCCCAGTCAATATTAATTCTTTATTCTTAGAATTCACTAACTTTGAATAAGCTTTATTTGTGGAAAAAACAGCAAAAGTTCAGTAAAAAATGTAATGTAAAAATAATGTATTTCTTTAGCTTGTTATTAAAAAAGACTGCGTTATAGCATGGATGTTTATAGGATAAACAAATGTAAAAGTGAGAAATCTAATAGATATATAACATTTGAATACATGATAGATTTAAAAAGAGTAACTTTTGGCTGGGTTATAGCATTACTTTAGTGAATTATGTAAATTATATTCTGAGTTTTAAAGGGCCAAGGTAATGTAAAATTATAGTCATTTTTGGTGATAAAAATAGGAAAAGCGGCAGGGCTCGGTGGCTCAGTCTGCAATCCCAGCACTATGGGAGGCCGAGGTGAGTGGACTGCCTAAGCCTGCAGGTTCAAGACCTGCTTGGGCAACTTGGCGAGAGCTCATGTCTACAATAAATCAAAAATTAGCCAGACGTGGTAGCGCGTGCCTGTAGTTCCAGCTACTCGGAAGGCTGAGGCGGAAGGAACGCCGGAGCCCAGCGGGTCGAGGCTGCAGTGGCCAGGAGCAGTCACTGCACTCCAGTCTAGGTGACAGAGTGAGATTCCAACTCAAAAAAAAATAGGAAAAGCATTATTTTTTTTAAAGTTTCATGAAAAGCTTTGAGTTTAAGATTGCAAAAGACATTTCAAATTAGTCTTTTTAAAATGATTATAAAGCCATATACAGCTTAGGGAAGGAAAATACGCTACTTTTATAATGTAACTAGTACCTCTTAATCCAGATTTTTTTTCTAAGTAAGTTATCTTTTTAAAAGTGTTGATTTTTGCAGCATAATCACATTTGCACATCCTTCCCTTAACATTGCTCTATGTCCTCTTGAATTGCTTTAAAAAAAAAAATCTTTCTCCTTAATCTTCTACTTTCCAAAAGATATAGTCATTTAATCCAAATATTTTAAGTTAACCCTGCTCTATTTTAAAGGGATAAATTCCATTTTTACCTTTTAAAATAAATTCATTTTTATTTTTTCAAATCAAGTTTATTCTTTTTGATAATCTCTCCTTTTATGAGCCAAAGGTAATCTTTTATTGCTCTTTGAAAGGCACTATTTATATTCTCTTAGTTCATTTTAACTATGCAGTTTATAAATATATTTTTTTAATCTGAAAAAATGAACCTGACCTGAGAGATTTAATTTTCAAGAAATCCACTTTAAATGTCCATCTCTGAAACACCAACAACTCAGCCCAGGAGTGACTGCCAAGCATCTGGGGTTTGGTTTTACAGTGTTTATTTTTTTATTCCATACTTTCATTATTAGATGCAAAACATTTGTATTCAGTAGTTATAATTTACTAGAAACTTGCAATTTACTCTAATAAGCTTCATTTCAGAGAATCACAGACTGGTTGCATTTAGTATATCTCCTCTTTTTAATGAGGAGGAGGCTAAGGCATGGTTATTTGACTTGCCCATGGACAGAAAGTTTAAAACATGAAAATAAAAGTGCCTGTGACTGTAACATAGCTCTAGCCAAATTTTAAAAATATTCCTAAAAAATAAGTTTCAACATATTCCAACCCTGGTTTGTACTCCTTTCTCTGTTTTTCCTCACCACAATCTATTTGTTTAAAGAATATGTCTGTATAACATACAACCTTGCAAAAAATGCAATTTCATTACTACAATTTCAACAGATTCAAGTAGAATACACACATTCTTTGCAAAGGACACCATTAATCTCTGAGTACCAACATGTATAATTCATCAAAAAACCTTAATGCCCTTTAAATCACCCACAACTTTATAAATGTTATAAATAACATTAAATCCATTTCAAATTTTGCTGCAAACCACACCACTGAAATGGCAATTAACTTTTTAAAAAATAAAATAAAGAGTTTAAGATAAAGTCTTAGTATCTTTGAAAGGGACACAGTCATATTTTCTATTTAAAATAGTTTTGATAACTTATGTAATCACATAAATGCAACAGGCTAATTACTGAGTCGATTAATTCTCATTCATTTTGCATCAATTATTATAAATTATACACTTTGACTAAATAATACAATTCAATAAAAATTATTCTGCAATAGCTCTTTTCTGTTTTTAGGGAGCAGGCTGAAAACCAAGCTATCCAATATGGTAGCCATTAACCACATGCGACTGGTAAGCACTTGTGATGTGGCCACTCCAATTGAGTTGTGCTATATGTAAAATACATGTCAGTTTTGAAGACTTAGTATGAAAACAAAACATGAATGATCCAAATAACTTTTATATTTATTATATATTAAAGTGATACAATTTTAATGTTACATTCGGCTGCTCCCTTTGATACCAATAAATCAAAGGGGCAGGGAACTGATAGAAAGAAGTTTATTTCTGAGTTCGAATCCAGGGAGCAGAGCCAGACTTGAGGTCTTTCTAAAATGGTTCTGCTCACCCTCCAGGCTTTTGCAGTTCACTTTTAAAAGTCCAGAGTTCTTAGTACCTATACATTATCTACATGACCAGCAGAACATTGTATAGAATTTGAGTTTCAGTATCTATGGTGACATTTTTCGGTCCAGACTTCCTGGAGCCAGGTATCAGAGGTGTCTCATAGCTTTTATAAGTAGGACCCAGCAGAAGTGTTAATTAAGCTTGCCATAGAGTAAAGGGAGTTTACAAGGGAGTTTACATCATGCATTATGCAAAAGTTATACAAATCACAAAATCTACAATTACATTGATACAAAAGTTATACAAATCACAAGGCTTATGATTACATTGATACTATATTATTCAAACTTATAACTACTCAGAAAAGGGGAGTAAATGAAGATTTGCATTTCAGTTGATTAGGCATAGACTACTAAGGAGAAGTCAAGGATCCCCTGAAGCTACTTACTGGGAGTGCATAGGAGATAAGTGGAAGCGCACCTTTTGTTAGCTCTCAGGAATATTGCTCAGGAATGTATAGGAGTGCTTGAGCCCTTGCCATGCCCTTCTCTAGGGGCTATGACAGTATGGACAGGCATTAACTAGTCTGTATCATTACGTCTATATTGAAAATAAAATATATAAAAATTATTGTGTCCTCTTGTACATTTTAATGGGGCTACGAGAATATTTAAAATTACGTTTATGGTTCACATGCTATTTATTTCAGACAGCACAGTTTCAGACTCTATGTATGTCCATTTGTTTGTTTATTGATCCATCATGCAAGCAGCATTTATTTAGTTATTTGTTACCATCTTATAAAAAAATCCCTCCTTTGCCACCATATTCCCTTCCAAGTACTTTCCCATGTCTCTACTCAACTTTGTAGCACAGTCCTGAAAAGAGTTGACTCAATTCACTCCTTCTACCTTCACACTCCCTATTTCAGGGAAACAGCTCTCTGGGGGTGATCAATAACTTCCAAGTTGCCAAATTCAATTACCATCTCTCAGTCCTCCTCTTACTCATCATACAGTTGACTGTTCCTTTCTTCATACTTTCGTGACTTGTCTGCTAGGACACCGTTTTCTGGTCCTCCTCTTTTACCAGTCCTTTCATTTTCCCAACCTTTCTCTGATATTTGACATTGGAATGTCCTTGGGCTACATCACAGACCTGAACTCATATCCAGTCCCATGATTTAAAAACCTGTTCTATGCTGAAACACTCAAATGCATTTCTCTATATGAACCTTTTCTAAAAACCCCAGTCTTTTATCACCATCTGTCAAATAATCTTATGGCCTAGATTTATCATTGTTATCTCTACCCTAACACGTATAGGAACAAATTATTGATTCTCCCTTTCCCCAGCCCAGTTCCCTCAACTGGTCTTCCTCATTTCAATAAAAAGGGGTGCTTTTCTTGCAGTTG
Organism: Carlito syrichta; assembly: GCF_000164805.1. Taxonomy (NCBI): domain Eukaryota; kingdom Metazoa; phylum Chordata; class Mammalia; order Primates; family Tarsiidae; genus Carlito; species Carlito syrichta. Next base: position 94,114 of record NW_007247396.1, read on the forward strand.
TACAGATGAAACTCTTAGAATTCCCTTTGTTTCATCTCTTTCTTATTTCCCCACATCTAATCCATCGTTAAATCCTCTGAAGTTGACTTCTTAATATACCCAGAGTCTGATCACATCTCATCATCTCCACTGATATCCTCCTGATCCAAAATATTTGATACCGCTTGTCTCTAAATCCGTTCTCAGTACAACAGCTAGAGTAATTCTATGACTGGGGCGACATATCAGATGTCTTCACTTCTCTTCAAATTCCGTGTGTATTTTACACACAGTACATCTCAATTCAGAGTAGCCACATTACAAGTGTTCACCAGCCACATGTGGTTAGTGGCCACCATGTTGAATAGCTCAGTTCTTGAGACCATTCCTTATAAATAGAGAAGAGCTGTTGTTAAAAGTAAACCCTTGGGCAACCTCTTTGGGTCCCCTCCCAATGTGGATTTCTGTCCTCTCAATAAATCCTGCTTTAAAAAAAAAAAGTAAATCCTCTAGTCTAAGCTAAAGAGTTCCTAATTTACTTCAATTCAAAGTCAAAGTTCTTTCCATGGTCCATAATGCTTGGTAAGATCCTCCTCCATGAACTACACCCATATGACTTCTCCTCTAACCTTGTCTATAGTCAACTCCAGCCATAGATGTTCCTTTGCTGCAGCTGCAATGGTCCAAGCATATCCCAGTCCCATGGCCTTTGTACTCATTATTCTCTCCACACCTTGACTGCACCTTCATAGCCAAGTAAGATTTTCCTCCTCTCTCTAAATAACACAGTATCTTCCACTTTACTCCCTTCTGGTTCTCCCAATCTACTTGCCATTGCCTGTTTTTTTGTTTTTTGGGTTTTTTTGAGTTGGAGTCTCACTCTGTTGCCCAGACTAGAGTGCAGTGGCCGCTCCCAGCCACCACGGCCTCAACCTGCTGGGCTCCAGAGATCCTTCCGCCTCAGCCTTCCGAGTAGCCGGAATTACAGGCATGCGCTACCATGTCCAGCCGATTTTTTTGATTTATTGTAGAAATGAGGTCTCGTTGCCCAGGTGGGTCTCGAACCCGCGGGCTCAGGCAATCCACTCACCTCAGCCTCCCAAAGGCGCGGGACTACAGGCTGAGCCACCGAGCCCGGCTTGCCTGTTTTTTAATAAGGCCTTCATTATCTCTCTCCCTCTCACTGGAATATAAGCATCATGAGGCACTCAATAAATAGGGATTGAATAAATCAATGGATAATCAATACTAAGCACTCTACCAGTTGCCATGTAGGCAGACATGAGTAATTATCAACTCCTTCCTTCAAGGAGCCCTAACCAAAGGTGAATAGGCAAGGACACACAAACTCAGGGCCAGGGGTGACAGAAGCCAAGGGCAGAGCTCTGGGGCTACTCGAAGGAAAGGAGCCCCGACTGCTAAGGGCCAGAGGACGGCAGATTCAGGGAAATCATCCGGGGCAGAAGCCAGGAGCTCATGCTAGCTGGCCGATGGCAGCTCTCCAAGTGTGATGGTAGCAAGAATGAGAGGAACATTTCAAAGAAAAGGAAGAAACATCTTTGGGGGCCTGGAAGAATGGGATCAGTGAATTTCAGAAATAAATAACTGCATTTGACTCTGATACTAGGATGGGTATGAAGGAAAAGGGAGAGGGAAGCAAGAGGGAGAAGAAAAGGACCCAGACACACCAGAACAAATGTAAGTTAGTACACAGCAGTGCATGCATGCATGCAGATATATACATACACAAGTATGCAAGAATGCAGGAATTGTAAACACATGCATATAGGTACATACGGTACACAGGTGTATACACACAGTTATACACACACATACATGGAGATGGTGACAGAACTCTCAGGAACATGTTTAGGATTTTCTACTCTTTTTTTTTTTTTTTTGAGTAGGAGTCTCACTCTGTCACCCAGGCTGGAGTGCAGTGGCACACTAACAGCCATCGCAGTCTCTACCTTCTGGACTCAGGCGATCCTTCCGCCTCAGTCTTCCAAGTAGCTGGAACCACAGGCATGTGCCACCACGCCCAGCTGATTTTTTGATTTATTGTAGAGATGAGGTCTCACCACATTGCTCAGGCTGGTCTCGAACCCCTGGGCTCAGACAATCCTCTCCCCTCAGCCTCCCAAAGTGCTGGGATTACAGGCGTGAGTAACTGCACCCAGTCCTAGGTTCTTCTACTCTTACCTTCCATTTTTCTTTTTGAGTTGGAGTCTCACTGTGTTGCCCAGACTGGAGTGCAGTGGCACACTCCCGGCCACTGCAGCCTCGACCTGTTGGACCCTGGCGATCCTTCCACTCGGCCTTCCAAGTAGCTGGAACTACAGGCGCACGCTACCACGCCCGACTAATTTTTTGATTTATTGTAGAGATGAGGTATCGTCAATTTGCCCAGGAGGGTCTCAAACCTGCGGGCTCAGACAATCCACTTACCTTAACCTCCCAAAGCGCAGGATTACAGGCTGAGCCACCGAGCCTGGCACCTTCCATTTTTCTACTGCTAGACATTATAATCTCTTTTAGAAGCCCAGAAAATGATATAAGTATGAAATGGTTAAACCTCTAACCTCCTCAGCCTGTAATCCCGTGCCTTTGGGAGGCTGAGGTGAGTGGATTGCCTGAGCCCGAGGGTTCGAGACCCGTCTGGGGAGGTGAGACCTCATCTCTACAATAAATCAAAAAATTAGTCAAGCCTAGTAGTGCACGCCTGTAGTTCCACCTACTTGGAAAGCTGAGGCGGAAGGATCGCCAGAGCCCAGCAGGTCAAGGCTGCGGTGGCCGGGAGCAGCCACTGCACTCCAGTCTGGGCAACAGAGTGAGACTTCAACTCAAACAAAACAAAACAAAACAAAACCTCTAACCTCCAAATATTTCTTCTCAAAAAGGGACCTTCCTGACTCCCACTTGTATTAGTTTACAAAAAGAGCTTGTAGAAGTATTTAAATGTCAGGATCAACGACGAATGTCAGAGTAAGATCTTTTTCTAGAAATGTCCTCTCCCCACTGTACTCAGCAAAGGTTCCATCATTTACAGAATGTTCCTTGGCAGAGACTACCTTCTGCTCTTCACATGAGTCAAGAGCCGGTGCACAGGCGGTGGCCAGTGAATTCTTCCTTTACCCGCAGATCCAGATCAATAAGTAATATTTAGGAAAAATTTAATCAAAGAGAAATGGATACTATAGCTAAATCTTAAGCTTGATTATGTGGTGTGAATGTAAAGAGGGTGAGTCGTAAAAAATTCCAGCAGGCCTTCTCAAAAAAAAATGGGATGCATTAAAATAATAAAGTAACCCAGGGAGACTGTCCAGAGAAGAATCGGCTGGTTTTCCAAGAGCCTGCAGTATGCCTTCCACAGCAGTGTGGCAAGCATCTCTTAATAAAGCAATATTAGAATCCGCCCAGCAAAAATATTTGCGTTGTTTTGAACACTGATTAAAACATTTTGTGTGAGATCCAGCAAAGGAGTGCCATGCACTATGCAAGACCCACCATGGCACTTGGCAGAAAATAAATCATCGCGCTCTAAAATCTGCTGTGGTTGCTGTCTTCATTACAGAGACCTTGCGCGCAGCATACAAAAACAGCTCCAGTGTTTACAGCACCTGGATGCCTGCACGATTAAACATCAATACAATCTGTGTTCATATCATCTCCATGCTAATCAGATCGATTACTACTGATATAGTGTCTTGTCACAGCATCGTAAGGCTCATCAAACACAGTGAGCCAGGGAGGTGGTTCCGATGTCTAGGCGTTTAACGGCACCCTGCAAAAAAGAGAGGGGGACACAGGAAACACCCAAGGTGCGGCTGTGCCCTGGGCAGGCTGATTCCTGCTCTGGCCCTGGTTGGTGGCTGCTGCTGCAATTTTGTCAGCAGTCATTAAAAGGGGAATATAATACAGCTTGATGCCATAAAGTGGACTTGAAAGGGAAATGAGATTACTGCTGCTGCTTAACATGGGGGAGGTAATTAGCCGCACAGGTAATTAGACACAGATTCCCAGATACCCTCATGGAGACGACGCAGGATGGCAAGAGACAATATCTCCCCCTTGTTGGAAAGGATCAATGTCACAGTTGTTTCAGACCCACAACAACATCCACATCCAAAACAACATCCCCAGTTAGCAAAGGGTGCTGCAGTAGCTACAGCCAATCATGTAACCCCTTAAAAAAATGAATCAGGGAGAGGGGGGGAGGACACACAGGGCCACCCCTGCCTTCCTGGAGCCGGCAGGCCTCAGGCCATGTGTCTATCTCAGTTGTCAATTGGTGACACTCTCAGTTGAGCATTTCTCCTGGTTTTCTTCAGCTAATTTCATTTATAAGCAAGATCCTCAGACAAAGAGACAAAGACAACATGGAGGGGAAGCAACGATTGTACTCAAAACATGGAAGATTCATTAACAAACTGTGCCTTTAAGTAATGACCTCATGGGTTTAATATATGTCTCGTGTACACACATTTTGCCAGAAGAACATATTTCATCAACTGAGATACTCGCGCCCTTGGATATGGAGACAAGGGAAGCGTCTTGACAAGTGACTGAAAATGATCTCCTAGCAGGTGTATTAGGAAAGCACAAGCTGTTCCCTGAACCACCACAGAGCTGTTCCTGCTCTGTCTTCTACTATTTATGTATTCAATGAGTATTTGTGATATGTCACTATGATTGCAGTTCTAAACGAAAGCATACCTCCCTCCACACACTAGGGCCACTGCACTACCGTCAGTGTACCCAGACTCGCAGCAAGGACCAGATGTATCGTAGCATGGTGGGAGCTACCTGCCTCACATGGAGAGGGCACAGTGGACACAGGGAATCCTGCATTCAGGCAGCCCAGAATACACTGCAAACATAAAATTAAACCTTGGGGTGGGGAGGGGGACACAGATCCCTCTTTCCATGGGATGCAAAAAATAAAACAAAACAAAGCAAAAACACATCACATAATTCAGATGGTTTTTAAATCTGCAATTCTGTAATTGGAACTGATTGGAATGTTTTTCAGTTAGGAGGAACATGGTTCTTAGAAAACCAGTTTGGTGAAAAGACTTCCAGTCACGTAACTCTAACATCTGCCATTTTCTCTTTGCCAACCCTGCCTATTTTGTGAAGTTGGTGGTGAACCAGATATAAAAAGTAGGAGTAAATGCCCTGACAAAGCTAATGGCTGTCAGAGGCATACCCAGCCATGCCCACCGATAGCTGGACACCAGTTCACATCATCACAAATTAATGTTAGTCAATAGACATTAACTTTTCTATTTAGATGTTCATAATATTCTCTTGTGTCATGTTTCTCCTTGCGATAGCAAAATGGCTCTGCCGTCCCGGGTCCTTGAACAGTCCCATAGACAGCATGGGCCCTGTGCTGTGCTTGGTTCCATGCTCTGCGGTTGGTGGCTTGGATTTTTTAGTAAGTTTACGACAACAGACTGACATTTCCATTTGTACCAGGCCCTGCAAGTGTCCTGGTATTGCCCATGAGGAAGGTGGCGGACATGAGCATCCCATTGTGGTGTGGTAGTAAGACCAGTGACTGCCTTATTCGCCTCATAGCATTCTCTGTATAACCCTTTCATCCTGTAATTCTTAGGCATATAATAAGAATCGAGATGGTAAGAAAGAACAGAGGAGGCTTCAAGAAGGCATCAAGTTTACTGGTATTAAGGGTGTGAAGCAGCAGATTTGGTCTACTCTGATCCAGACTGGAGAGTCTCTGAAGAGATAATGGTCCTAGGAAACAAATCTAGGCAAAATGAAAAAGAAGCATGGCTGACTCAGTTTCCCTAAAATGCTGGAACATCGCTGGATGCATGAAGCATTGAGTTCTGGGAGTACTGTTCTACATCTGTTTAACTGGCATGGGATATTTCTCTCCTGACTTTGGTTATCTGGGGAATAAACAGTATCTTAAAAGTATTATCAATAATCCTTTAGCTTAGAGAATCCACCAGCCCTAATGTTTCACCTAGCTATTCTCTGCTAAATTTTGTTTGTTTGCTTGCTTTTCCCATGTTATTGGGTTCTCGATAGAGTCTTTCTGTCATGACCAAGGACTTTTCTCAGACCTCATCGTCTTGGCCCTCCATACCTTCAAGCACATGTGCCTGCCCTTTGATGCCTACTCCAAGGCCTTGTCTGTGCCCTTGGTATGTGAGATATGGTTTCTACCCACTCTCTTTCCCTCATCTGTCTGCCCTCTGACTGCTCCCTTTTCGTCTGGAACATTTTGGTTCACCTTCCACTCTGCATCCCCACCCCCTGCCCTGTCACTCAATCCCTTCCGCAGAGAATACCTCAAAACTGGTGTCCTTGGCCTTCTTGTTAATGAATATCACTATGCATCCACACAGGTCTAGTGGGTATTTCCACACAGATGTCTAGAAGAGCGTGGGTTCTCCAGCACTTCTATATGTCGCTCCTCACTGCAGAACTGGTGCGTGCTCCTGTTACTCCATGGCTGCTTTTCTGGTCCTGGCCCCCTCACCACTCTCCTGCTGCTCAGCCTCTCCCGTGCCCACGTCATGGACCTGCCTATCCTTCTCATAAACTGCCTCCCAGTTGGAGGGCTGAGGCCTAAGGACTTCTCACATATCCCTCAAGAGTCGGCTCAAGTTTCACCTCCTCTCTAAAGACTTTGTCGACTTCTCAAATCCACAGTGAGCCGTTTGTCATAAATCCACAGCTCGCAAGGCCTGTGCCAACTTTTTCTGTTGCAACATATACCATCTGGTCTTGTGCCTCGTGTAGGGTTGTCTTCTACTGCCATTTAGCTTTTCACATGTGCTCATCTTACATCTCCAGTCACATGGGATTCTGCTTGAGGACAGGGATGTGATTTTAAATTGCTAAAATCCCCATGAGGTATGAACTGGAGCCTTGTATAGAATAGTGCTCTGTCAATGTTGTTAAATCAGAGAAAATAGCATCCTCACTTACAGCAGTTTGGTCTTCTTTTAATTTGTAAAGTAGTTTGTGACATTCTCAAATAAGTTGATTTTGTTTTTATCGTGGCATCATTTCTTGAGTGTTTTGCTTTTAAAGTTTGCCTATACGAAGATGGGCCATCCCAAGAGGCCGTAGGCTTTGGAAGGGATGAACAGCTATCACCATTTCTCCATGTAAATCACAAGCAAATCATGGCTCCAGATTCAGTAATATTCCACTAGTGCTCTTTAAACAAGATATACACAGGTGACAATTGACTCAGCTTCCAAAACAGACTTTTTAAAAAATCACATTGTTTTAGAAAAGAAGATTGTGTTTAATTGGTAATTTGTGGGTTCTAAGATAGAAACACACTACAGTGGATTCTAACACTCTGTTAATAAATAAATTACAGTAATATAACCCAATTACTATTCATCTCAATTAAACAGATAAGTTTCCCTAAACAAAAAACAAAGGAACCAAAGAGATTCTGTTTACCTGTTCTAGAACAGATGGAATCAAAAGCTGATTTTTAAAAATAATGCCCACACGCCTCTGTGGGTTTTCTGAGTAAAATGCTCGGTGTATTGGTCCACACCCTGCCGGCCTTTGAAAATACCTCAATGGCCTGCTAGAAGCCAGTAGTGACGGTTAGGCGGTCACAGTTATTAGCTGAAGCACCATCTGAAAACATAGCCTCTATACGACACCCTGATGTTAAACAGACCAACTATCTGACAACCCCTCAAAGGATGAGAATTCCCATGGGTCCTCATCTTCAGATCATTCTCAGTCCACAGAAAACACTTTTATTCTTTAGCAATCCCAGCCAGCTCAGAACAAGCCAAATGGTTTTCGTGGGGTTACTTAGCACTGAAGGGAAATTATTGACTGTATTTATTTGTATGATTTCACATGTAGCATAGACATCAATCCCAAATATTTTGAAGTTCTGTATTCTGCATTCCTATAGCAGATCCAAGTAGGTCCTTCTTAATAATATTGAGTATTTCCTTTGTTAAGAACTAGTATTCAGCTTAAGGGCCATTAATCAGAACTGTCAAGTGTGTTAGAAGTGCATAGGCTAAGGAATAATTCATAAAACATCAAGACCCATGTGCTGGCAGGCTTCATAAAATGAGATCTCACAGAATTCCAGTATGTATCAGAGACACTGGTGCTAGAGCAATGATCACAGCTCTCTTGATGTCTCCTAACGTGGGTCAAATGCTTGTGCTATGATGGATGGCGTGATTTATGATGGGGACTCATGGAAGTAGGTTGAGAACACACAAATGAATTTTTGACTGTGACTTCTAGAAAAACAGAAAGCTAATACTTATCTCCTCACATCATTCTCTGCAGACAGAAACAGCCCACCTGGAGAAGATGCAAGAGATGCCTAAGTCTTGTCTTTGCTGATAGTTGACTCAGCTTGGGAAAGGCTTTTCGGGCTTTGGAAACAACAATTAAGGCTTTTACATTGTTTGAAAGATTATTTGATGAAGTATGGAAACCTAATTTGCAATTCCGCTCTTCTCCACAGGAGACCAAGTACATGCTAACACCACCTGGACAACGGGAAGCAGGGCAGGAAGTCTGTTCTGGCGAAGACCTTCTTGAGCAACTATATAGGATGCAAAGCTTTACTTGGGACATAAAAGGAGAGTCCAGAATACTAATGGTTTTCACAATTTAACTCTGAAATCAGACAAATATGCAACCAATTGGACACCTGAAACCTTAAAATATATGCTCTACAGTTAAAAATGCTGTTTAAAAAAAAATCTCCAATTTCAAAGTCCTTTTTAATAGTCAATATCTTAGTGGAACAAACACAGATGTTGAATGAAGTTCACACTAACTAATCTGAGCCTATTATCTTTAAAATAGAAATAACACAATCTACCTACAGGGCTTTCATACTCTTGCAGCAAAACATGTTTCATGACTAGAATAAAGAGTGTTCAATAAATATTAGTTCTCCCTGAAAAATAATTTACTCTCACACACATACACATTTATCTTATGTTTATAAAGAACATTCTACTCTTTCCAGAAGGAAATTTTCTATTCTACTTATAGTTTCACATTTTCTATTATATTTACAGTTTCATGTTTTTTTTGGAAAAAAAAATGAGAACTTTAAAAAAAGAAAACATGCTACTGATTATAAAACCACAAGTCTATTTGAAAGCAATAAAATTATAAAACTTTCCATTTTTCCTTGGCGAGGCAAGCCTTTCATTTATTTCAACAGTTGCACTTCAAATTTGTAGACATAATCCATTAATAATTTTCCCCCTGTTGGCTCTTCTCTCATTAGCAGCCATCACATCTGCAGCGTTCTTCCAGGTATAAGCAGGCTCTGTCTGCTGCTATCTTAGGTGGAAAGGCCTCCCTTTTAATCCTAGATGTGGTGAAAGATTTGGATGCTATCTTGAATTTAACTCCTCAAAGAAAATGGAGTTAATGCATCTGAATACAAAAAACACATGAACTGATCAAAAATGAAACAATCAACAATTTAGGTCTCAACATTTGGAGACTATGTTGAAGAGGAGGATGAGAAGGAGAAAAAGGCAGTGATGACAGTGATGGTTTCCACCATCTACTGGATAGGTAATGATGTCAACATGGCAATTCCACAGCCATCTGAAAACTTATTTTTATTAGTATTTCCAGAGAAACTGAGAAAACATATACATTTCTATTTAAATGATATTTCAAATGGACTGAAGACAATTAAGAGACTACAAGAGCATGGGAAACTCATTCTGTTCCCAGGAGAGTCTAGTCCCCTTGTTCCCTATAAGGACTGCAAAGGGTAGGATGGGGCAATCCCCAGATTCCACCAGAACTGATAAGCTCCTCCTAAATGGTATTTTCTGGTACAGTAGGCTAATAACCTGAGTTTCTACCATAGCAGCTTCAAAACTTCAGAGGTTCAGCCGGGCTTGGTGGCTCAGCCTGTAATCCCGCGCCTTTGGGAGGCTGAGGTGAGTGGATTGCCTGAGCCCGCGGGTTCGAGACCCGCCTGGGCAGCGAGACCTCATCTCTACAATAAATCAAAAAATCAGCCGGGCGTGGTAGTGCATGCCTGTAATTCTGGCTACTCAGAAGGCTGAGGCGGAAGGATCGCCAGAGCCCAGTAGGTCGAGGCTGCGGTGGCTGGGAGCGGCCACTGCACTCCAGTCTGGGCGACAGAATGAGACTCCAACTCAAAAAAAAAACAAAAAAACAAAAAAAAAAAACTTCAGAGGTTCACGATCACCTTACCTCCCTTGAAACAAAGGCCTTTGAAGACAATGCTGAGGAGGAAGGGCAGGTCTTGCACTTCTAATGAGCTTACAGGCAAGGCCCCACTCTTCACCCTCTATACTCTGAGTAGCAGAGCTCGAAACCCAGGTGATGATATTGAGCAGATCCTAGAGGAGGACCGCTGGTCTGGAGCCCATAGACCCAGTCCTCAGTGTGGAGGTTTTGTCGAGGAGTCTGATTACTGATGCATTAAACAATCCACTGTGAAGAATGAAGGAACAGAGGCAAACAAAAGAGGTAATCTACAAATAAAGTTTTAGTAATCAACCACTTGCCATAAAGGAAATCAATCCTATGATAAAGCAATCTATTGACATCTCTGGATTACCTAATATTATGCTATATTTTAGAAGGATTATAGAAGAATTACCTGATCATTGCCCCCCAAAAGATGTAATCTAGAAAAAACAGAGTAATTTAGTACTAAACTTAATGACAGTAACTCTGCACACAGTAGGTCTAAAGACTTGGCAGGTAGCAAAGATTTCTCACTGGATTCATACTTCTGGAAAAGAGAGAAGTGGTACAGATTTTTAAACATGGGAAACTTACAAAATTGCTTTCCTTGTTACACAAAGTTTTGAAATTGAAATCAACCCCAGCCATTGTATTACAAAGGTAGCAAATGTCAGCTTAGCTTTGTTGCTTCAGTCAGGTCAGATCATGTTCTATCCCTAAGAGTAAAAAGGCAGCGCGTGGGTGTGTTTATCTAAGAAGGTGTTTGTGCTGCCTGATGGAGCGTGTCTCAGTGAGGCTTCAGTCAGGCTGTCAGCAATCTACAGGGTCTTCCAAATAGGAAAAGGCACAGGGTGATGCCAATTCTTGGAAGTGGGGTCTAGCTTTGCCCTCCCAAAACGTTTAAGATTCGGAAACAAAACAAAACAAAAGCACTGTTTTATAGCTCTGGAGGAAAGGAGAGATGTCCAGACGGTGTTTACAGCAAATGCCGCCAGTAACAATAGAGCTCCTGACTCCAGGAGGTATCCTTTCTCTGAACAGTCTGCTCCTCCCTTCCCACTACTCCAAGACACACAGAGCCTCAGCACCTCCTCCATCAGCCTGGCCTGGGGTCCAATGTGCCCTTTTAAAGAAGCCCATTCCTTGGCGAGATAAAAAGAGCCGGGCTTGGTGGCTCAGCCTGTAATCCCGCACCTTTGGGAGGCTGAGGTGAGTGGATTGCCTGAGCCCGCGGGTTCGAGACCCGCCTGGGCAACTTGGCGAGACCTCATCTCTACAATAAATCAAAAATCAGCCGGGCGTGGTAGCACATGCCTGTAACTCCGGTTACTTGGAAGGCTGAGGTGGAAGAATCACCGGAGCCCAGCAGGTCGAGTCTGCAGTGGCCGGAGCGGCCACTGCACTCCAGTCTGGGTGACAGAGTGAGACTCCAACTCAAAAAAAAAAAGAAACCCATTCACGACCATCTACCAATTCAACAGTTTTCTTAATTTTCAGATTGAGACATGTAACTTAAAACAACTAATTTCCTCAGCTTATGAAAATAACAATGGTGAGTTCTTCAGAATGAAAAGAAAAAGGAAAAAAAAAGCTCAAATCTTTCTCATTATTTTCTAATTTTATTAAGCAAAATTTTAAACATTGGTAATGTGTAATGAAAGTTATGTATAAAATATCAGAAATATGCTGAAGAAATGGTTGTCAATGAAAATTAACCAACTTGTAGATGTTGAGCCTTGTTAATACACCCCGCATTCAGACCACAAAAAGGATTTAAGTAATTTAATTACACTTTTGATTACTGCAGTTTACATAAACATAGACACACACAAAGAGACTGATAAAAGTGTATATTAACCGTATTGGCATACTTTGAAAAAAATAATAAAAAGAAGAAATTAAGTAGCTAAAGATAACATGTACTACAGTCACATTTTTCTAAAGCAAGACCTTAAGAAAATGCTTGCCTCTACTTAAAGACTAGGTAGACATCAATTGTTTTCAGTGGTGTTAAATTATTTTGTCAATATGGAAGAAGTTTCATAGAAATTTCCTAACCTCACACAATAGGTAATTCCAATGATCTTGTTTCTAAGATTTCTCTGGCTGATGTTTTCTTAATGAAATATGATAAAATATTAATTCAAGATGCCAAGAGACATACATGAACAGAAACACAGCACGTTTGTTCCAGTATAATTGCAGGATGTTGGCTCCATTTCTAGGTAATTACTGCATTTGTTGGCTAGGACTCCCTACAGGGTTATGCAATTTTTTAAAGTAGTTAGACCGGGTATCCTGTCCATGGGAAAGTCATTTATGTGTGGCCATACATCAGCTGCATATTTCTGGGAGATAGCATTTGCGTACTCTACTGTATTTCAAACTACATGTACATATGCATGCACTTTCTCGATATATGTACTATGATATACATATATATCATATATAATAACATATATATGATATATATGGAACTTGATGGCGACCAACCAAGGATAGTGATGGTGAACAGCTGATAAGTCCAATGTGTTAAACTACATTAAATCACAAACAACTCTTCTACGTTTTCTCAAAGAGCATCTGCAGCAAACTTTTTCTTTTCCTGAGCTTTGACAACCTCTTTGAGGAGAGTAAGAAGAATCGCTCAGAGAATGGTGTCATTTTACAGAGCAGGCTCCGTGTATCGGTAGTTGGCAATCTGGAAAAAGAAAACCATGGATCCAATCCTTCCCTCTGAGAAGCACAACCCAGGAACATCAAAGAAGTTCATCCTTCAGAGCAGCCACGCTATGTCTAATCAATAAAAAAAGGATGCCTAGCTATTTCACACTTAATAAAATCATCAGATTGAAAAGAACCCTGTCTTTCTTCCCCACTGAAACTCTCTAATCATCAGTTAGGGTCCGTTTTAATCCGACTGGCATCTGGCACCTGGCTTTGTTGGATAGTCACTCCAGCACTGGCAGAAAGAATAAGCCTTTGGATATCCAGGCTCTGAAAATCTAATTTCAGAGTTAAGCTATGAGCTGTAAGTACACAAGTTGATTAGGCAGAAGTAAGCACACAGACCAAATTACCTCCAACTGAACCTTCAGTTCCCAATCTTGTCATGCTGATAGGTGACAACCTTTAATAGCTTCACAATGGACATACACTGTGAACACTCAGGGGGAATTTCAGAATCTTGCACCACACATAGCCCATCACAGCAGTGGGTTCCCAGCATGACCTATACATGATCCATCTTTATACTGGGTCCTCCATGAGTGTCTCACTGCCGTGCCATCCAAGTGATCTTAATGCTGACCATGCCCATCTCTGGTGCTCAGAGAGATGAGGTCACTTGTCCAGTATCACCAAACCTGATGGTGTGAACCCGTTCCCCTCCTCGCAGTCCAAAGCTCAAGGACCTGGCTCTGTTGGCACTAAAGATCCACTTTAAATCAAAGAACATTTTAGCATCTTCAATCCAAGCCACTGCAAGCACACATGGAGAGGGTCTCCCATCCCAAGCACCTAAATCACTCTTCGCCGGCTACTCCACCCCCAACCTGCTTCGACTCCAAGATGCAGAGATGGAGTTTCTGGAACTATGCCCCTTGTCCAGCCCTGCGTCCAGTAACACAAACAGGCTCATTTCTTCCACATTTGCAATTTAAAAAAACCAAACAGTTATCAGTACAGAATGCCGCCAGAAATCTGTTCTTTATGCACTTTCTTACAAGACAGCAATAATGGAGCCATTCTGAAGTGGCGGCAATTATAGGAGTAAAACATTTAAAGCACACATCTTCCCACATCCCCAGCAGCTAAGGGCATCCACCACAACCAACAATTACAGCTTTCTGCTTTAAGTACTGAACCTTCTGTAAAGAAAAAAAAATTGTCAATCTTGTAAACCTAAATAACTACTGTATGCTTCATTTCTTTCTTTCTGTGCGCCTTACTATAATTTACAATTTTCTAAAAAAAGACATCACTAATAATCACATACATTCTGTCAAAGCTAACAATAAAAAGTTCTGCTCTTAATCCTGATACATCAAACAGCGGGACCCAATTCACAGTCCCCTAGATATGACTCTTCAAGAGAAATAAATAAACAAACAAACAAATTATATACATATGTATGACAAAATATATATATATAATGCACATATACATATATGTATACATATATACTATCAATAAAAGTAGAAAGACTTTGGCACTTTATTATTCTTAGCTAAGAAAATTGTGTTTTTATTAAGGAACATATATATGTTACTAATCGTTAATCCTCATAAAAATCTGCTCTGCTGTTGTTTCAACATAAAATAAAAACATGCATGACCATAAATAATGTCAAGAAAAAATTGAGATTGTATCTGGAAGAAAAAATGGTGAGAGAGACTCAATTTAAGATTAAACTATATCTCTACAGTCCAAAATCATTGTTCTGGTTTTCACACTGAGCAATTTTTTTTTCTGTATTATTGGACAGTAACATATCAATTAGCTAAGTCTAATAAGAATTTAAAGAATTTATATAATTATACACCCAGTTTTACTGCTGTGCCTAAGATCATTGTCACCTCCTGTAAAATACTTTTCATTAAAAAAGGCAATTTCTTCAGTCCTTTGATGGGACATAATTAGCTTTTCTGACATATCAAAGTCACCTTGCAACACTAACTCTGCTGTAACGCTCAAGCCAGGTGCGCCGTTATTGGCGTCTTTCTTTATGGTGCCAACGGAACTGCTGATGGATTCCTCTGTAGTTTAATATCTGACAGTAGGTGCAAGTAAATAACATTTTTATTTTAAAAACTATAATACATAGTGATAATGAAGAGCAGAGGTAGCTTTTTCATTTACAACCTGTCTATAAATTTTGGCAGGAAATTGAAACTAATTGAATATGTTCAGTCTGAGGAAGTTACTCAGTTCTGGGAATGTACACGCCATAGTCAAAATGCCGTCACCAGAGTTATTCTCTCTGAAAAGAACAAAACAATAGTGCAGGACTCTTAACTGCTGTTTCCAAACCGACACACAGTATTTGGCTAGACGAGTAGAAACACAGAGTCCTCCTGTCTGCAAACTTACCGCAGTTGTCATTACTAAATACATCTTGATTTGCTGACCCTCCAGTACTGGAAAATTACTAGTGTTTTTCTGTGTCAGTTTAGAAAGTCACTGTATATTAAGGCTTTGTGAATCTTGGCTTCCTTGGTGACGTGCTCTGGTAGAGTGACAGAACTAGATAAAGTTGTCCCTCGATGTACACAGGGTATTGCTTCCCGGGCCTTCTCACGTACCAAAATCCATGCATACTCAAGTTCCATAGTCAGCCCTACAGAGACTGCGTATATGGGCTGGCCCTCCATATACCTGAGTTTCTATCCCGCTGAACACTCAATTTTCTATCCACATTTGGTTGAAGTGAATCCATGTATAAGTGGATCCACATAGAAATGGACCTGCACAGTTCAAACCCATGTTGTTCAAGGATCAACTACACTTCACTTAAATAAACTCATTATACAAAATGTCTTTCGTGGAGAGCTTTGATTTACATAACCCATTTCTTCAATTTAAGGGCTTTCCAGGGAACACTTTAGACAACGTAAGGCAGAGGCCTCTACTGGTAAAATGTAATACTTTAACACAATTTAAAATTTAGTAAGAATTGGACATGAGGGAAAAAAATCACTCCAAGGCAGCAAGATTCAGAGTGTCAGGGGTCGGTAGGCCTCAAAAGAGTGCTCCATCTAAACGTGACGGGGCAACTCCTGGCCTAGAGGCAGAGCTCCAACTTGTTAAAATAACTAAAAACAAAAACTCAAGATGTACCGTCTCCCTCGCATCTTATTTGCTAGACCTGTGTGTCTGCCAAGGCGTAGAGTGGTAAGGGGTGTCTGTCACTTTTAAATTTTTTTGCATAAAATCAAAATCCTTCAACTCAATCCAATGACACTTTTGTCTACAGAAACATATTTCCAGTTATATGATAAAGAACAGCAGAAACATTTATTTGCTCTACCAAAATGTGCATTATAGCCAACTTTAAGAAAATGTTTGCATTTAAACTAGAGGTACATAGCATTTACTAAGCAAGGATTCAGTTGCAAAAACGGCTTTATAAATGAGCCCCTGGATTATTGCATTTTATGAGACAGAAGACGAAATTGAAACTTAATGTTTTCCATGCAAGTATTGATACAGAATGTCCTTTCTGTTTACCCTTCAATTAATACTCCACTGCCTGATTTGGCAGGACGAGAACAACACACTATGTCCAAAAACCCAGACCAACAGCTCAGCTAACTCCATTGTCACAGTCTGCGAATCTGAGTTCAATACTCCCCTCACCCCAGGTCCCCAAAATGCTTTGGGAGAGGCCGGTGAAGGAAGGGTTCCAGAAATTGAGAGAAAACCCTGCAAAGGGCTTTGAAGAAATGCTACTCATTGTTGACTGGTCCTCAGTTGAACCCTGAAGGATTCTCCCCTACAAATGTTTCTTGTTTATTCCTCAGCAGGGTCCTTAGTGAGTTACCAGCAAATGGATGGCCTACACGTAAGATTTGCAGGGCCTTCCTCTCAATCCTGCCTTTAAAGTCCTTTTCCTATTTCCATACCTGCAAAGAGATGTGATGAACTTTGTAAAAACTCAAGGTGGGTTAAGAATTGCTCTGAGAACAAAAAATTCACCTGTGCATAAATCATCAGATTAAGAAATTACAACAAGCTGGGCTCAGTGGTTCAGCCTGTAATCCCACGTGTTGGGAGGATGAGGTGAGTGGATTGCCTGAGCCCGCGGGTTTGAGACTCACTTGGGCAACTTGGCAAGACCTCATCTCTACAATAAATAAAAAATTAGCTGGGCGTGGTAGCACCCGCCTGTAGTTCCGGCTACTTGGAAGGCTGAGGCAGAAGGATCGCCGGAGCTCAGCAGGTTGAGGCTGTGGTGGCCGGGAGAGGTTACTGCACTCCAGTCTGGGTGACAGAGTGAGACTCCAACTCAAAAAAAAAAAAAAAAGTTTACAACAGCAATATGTCTTTGTTACACTGTCTCTCTCTCAAGACATGGCCCACCAAAAGTCTCTTGTCCTGCTGTTCACAGCAGTCTCAGACCTGTGGCTCCAGCATCACATAGACACTGCAGGTCCATCTCTGTCCTCCTAGCAGAAATCTGCATTTTAACAAGTCCCAGGTGATCTAAATGCACATTCAAGTGGGAGAGCACTGTTCTACCTGACTCCATGTACAGATCTGCACAAGGTGTTCCACCAGGGAATTGAAAAGATGAATCTAGAAGGCAACACACCATCTCTTTGCTCAAGAAGGATAGACTAAAGCCAGCTGAGCCATGAATTAGGACTTTGATAAAGGATATATAAAATTATAAAACATTTAAAAATATACAGATTGGCAGTGAGAAGTTGCTGCTAATGGTACAAAGTCTCTTTCTGAGGTGATGAAAATATTCTAAGATGAGATGATGGTGACAGTTGCACAACTCTAAATAAACTAGAAACCACTGAACTGCATACTTTCAGTGGGCTAACTTTATGTCATGTAAGCTATATCTCAGTAAAATTGCTCGGAACATTGAAGAAATAAACTTTAAAAATCATAAAGTATATTCAATCATTAATCATAAGGACAATGTAAATTTAAAACACCACAAGATATTGCTTCAGGGTCACTAGAATAGTTAATGAGAATTAATGAACAACTTGTGGTGTATTCATGTGATAGAATATTATTCAGCAATAAAAAAAGGAATAAACCACAGAAGCATGCAACAACATGATGAATTTCACAAACATTATGTGGCATGATAGAAGCCAAGCCCCTCAACCCCAAATACCAACTGTGATTCCTGGTGTGGGCAGCTGCAGAACTGAGCTCACCTATAGAAGTGAGAGCAGTGATTGCCTTTGGGGTGGTCAGGGGGGAAGCTCTCTGGAAAGAGTCACATGGCAATGTACCAGAGTGATGTAAGCACTACATCTCTATTGGAGAGGTGGGGACACACATAATTATACCTGTTAAAACTCCTCAAACTGTTTACTTGAAACCTATGCCTATTGTTTGGCAATTATACCTCAATTTAACAAAAATAACAACAAAAATTTGCCCCCACCTTGTACACCCATGTACACTGGATGCCTTTCAGAAACTGGGAAATACGAACGCTGTGGCAGTTAGGACTCCCTTCTCCATATTCCAGCATTCTTTCAAGGTAAATGTCTTACTCACGGTTCTTTACCCATTTTAAGCACCCAAGCTTACTTATTTCAAATGTATTACTTGTCCTGAAGTTGTTTGTAAATGCTTACTTATACAGAATACACACATCATGACTTTTTGTGTATGTAACTCATTTTCACCATCAGGAGCATCAGTTAAAATACCCTGCTGTGATACAAGGTTGTCCTGAGAGACATTTGTGTAAGAAAACCTACTTATTGCTCCCACAACTAAACCCCTTCACTCAGTGTTGTTCTCCTCCTATCTGGTGCTTGTGTGCCAGCCTGTCTGTCTCTCCCTGCCAGTTGCCAGTTGTCTTTCTCTTATCTATGAGAATCCTAATGTGTGACTTCACCAACATGACACACTGTTTTTTCCTTCATCATCACATTGTAATTCCATATTGTTTGGCTGTGTTTTGTTTTTCCATCTTATGTACAGTACTGTCTCCTTCCACAGAAATCTAGATTCTGTGAGTACACAGGCCTTGTGTGTTTCCCTTACCATTTAATGTATGTACAGCAACTCGAAGTATGTCTGGCACAAAATATGTGCTTAAGAAAGAGCAGCGGACATGTGGTGGGATGTCTGGCTGGACAAATGAAGAATGCATGGCTGGGGAAGCCCTGACTACAGAATCCAACTAAATGTAAACGTCCCATGTCACCAGCTGCCATTTCGACCAGGGCTTGGGCCCTCAGAGCTGCAGTTTCCTCGCTTGCTAAAACAGGACTAACAGCTTTCACCATGTAGCACTGCTGTGAGACCTGGATGGCATTCAAGCCTTCTTTAGGGAAAGAGACTGAGAATGAAGCCCAGTCAAGTGTGAGTAAAGCAAGGAAAAGTAGGTCGAAGGAGTGCAGGGAAATTCTTCCCCAAACATGGCATTTTGCCTCAAGATCTCTCCCAAGCTGCTTCCTCTCCCAGTTAACAGAAAAGGAGAGGAAGAATGTAATCAAACCTGGCCCAGCCCTTTTACACAATAATGCCTGTCTCTGGGGTTCATTCAACTTCCAAAGAGAACTATTTGCAAGTCATTCTCTGTTTCCCCATCCATTCATTCTCCCAATCATGTGCTGCCCCTCAATAGAATTCCTCTTCCAACCCCCATGACGTGCTTCACCAGCATGCAAGCCCTCATCCTT
Organism: Carlito syrichta; assembly: GCF_000164805.1. Classification (NCBI taxonomy): domain Eukaryota; kingdom Metazoa; phylum Chordata; class Mammalia; order Primates; family Tarsiidae; genus Carlito; species Carlito syrichta. The sequence continues at coordinate 113,715 of NW_007247396.1, forward strand.
TCTATAACCTCCAGATGGTATTTAAGTTTCTGTAGCTCATTGGGAAGTTGGGTCTCATTCTGAAGGCCGCTGTGCATACGCATTGAATAAATACCCACGCCTCTTCTCCTATTAATCATTCTGCCTCATGCCAGAGATTTTTCCAGCGAAACTTTCAGGGTCCAACAGCCATGGCCCCTACAGTTTGGAGAAGATTCCATCAGTAAAGGAAATAAGCTTTAGTGCATACTCTTTTTGTGCAGTTTTTAGCTGCTCAGAGTTCTTTCAGAAGCAAAATTCCTATTTACCTGTTAATTATCTATTGGTTATTTTATAATAATAATAATTATTTATTTATATATTTATCTTTTAACTTATAGAATAGTTAGTTAGATGATAACACACTCCTTAGGGTGAAGTTTTGTTGTTTTTTTTCTAGTTGGAGTCTCACTCTGTTGCCCAGGCTGGAGTGCAGTGGCACACTCACAGCCACTGCAGCCTTGACCTGCTGGCTCAGGCGATTCTTCTGCTTCAGCCTTCCATGTAGCTGGAACTACAGGTGAGTGCCATCACACCCAGCTAATTTTTAAAAAATTTATTGTAGAGATGAGGTCTCACCATGTTGCCTAGGCTGGACTTGAATCCCTGAACTCAGGCAATCCTCTTGTCTCCATCTCCCAAAGTGCTGGGACTACAGGCGGAAGTGCTTATTAAAGTCAACCCAAGAGCCACCTTCCTATCTCTTTACAACCTTTGGAAACTGAAATACTGTTCACTCCTCTAGATCTGAGAAACAAATAAGGATAGACTTTAGAGGCACATTAAAGTTTAAGGAGAAACAATTCACAGTAAAAGACTCGGATTAAAGTCTACAAGTAACTTAAAAAGCAAGACAGAGGGTAGAATTCAAATAAGTATTTGATTTCAGTAGTATCTGCCAAATTAGGTCAATGAAAATTATCCATACAATTACCCAAATATCTGAATAGCAGGGAGCTAACGTTAATCTAATTAGAGAAACACACAGAAGAATTTATTACAATTAGTTTCTCAAAATAAGCCGATGACCTTTAACAACTCCTGTCCTAGCAGATATTAAGCTGCAAGACAGCAGTCTGGGCACATTTCTCAGGACTTAAACACATCAAATAACAAGTCAAGAAAACTGTACAGCTGGCATAATAAAAACCTAAGCAAAAAAACAAACAACAACAAAAAAACAACCAAAACAAACAAACAAAAAAAAACGAAGAGCATTTCCTCCCAAAGCACTCTGTGGGGATGGACAAGATTCAAGGATGGATGAAATCCACTAAATGTCCCAAATATGCAGACTCTGTGAAAGTCACTTACTCTAGATTCTAACCAAAACCCTTTAGGTCAAACTTTTAGTCCTTCTTTGTGAAATATTTTCCACACTGTTACATAATTATATACATGTATAGAACTATCTCTATGTGTCTATCTAGAAAATGTGTGTGTATAAAATTTGGCAGATGAGCTCTTAAACAATTACCATATGCTCCATTTTCCACCATTTTCTATGCACTGTGGGTTTCTGAGAGAATTATAATCTTTTGAAAAAGAAAACAAAAAAATTAATGTTAATGAAGAAATATGAATCTGGATTTGAGCCAACAGTGCTAAGGGTGGATATGTCTGTAAGCTGAGTGTTTGCCTTGGTTCAGGAGTTTCTGCCCTTTTTGTGTTTTGAGCTGCTCACTAATAAATGATAATCAGAGAATTGTATGATTATCTGTCCATTTTAATGACTGTGTTTTGAAAATCCAGATTTTATTTTCCACAATCTCTTTAAGAGTAAAGAGACAAAAAGGTTTTAAAGGTGGGCATTAGTCTACTCACTGTCACATGGAGGCCTAAGAGCCACCAGCCTTGTATACATTTACAAAAGATCTCACAGCTCCATCTAGCTCCAGACGAGGGAATTTAGGGAATAACAGAATTACGCCCAACAGGACAACCAAAACATAAAGGGAAAATCCGGAAGAGTCAAAACGAAACCATTATGCAAGCACTGAGTTTGTAAGTGCAGGAAATGTGTCAATTAACACTGATTAAAAAGAATATTCATTAGTTAATTGACAGTTGATTTTTCTAAAGAAAGAAATCATTCATATCATTATTATTTATTTTTCTAGCACTTCATGTTTAAAAAATAGAACAGAAAATGTGAGAACAGATTAGAACTGAACACTTTTCTCCCCATTGAAAATGTTCGTCTGTCTCACACATTGTTCTAAGTGTTCCAAATTCTGCCTTGAGCTCAGGAAAACAAAGAGGAAACCACTTCCAAAGTTAAAATTGAAAGATAAATCAGGATATGATGCAGAAATATGACATGATTAGTATTTTTTATTCAAACAATAGAGTCTGTTTTGAGTAGTTTACAGTCTATGATAAATAAACGGGAAATTTATACAAAGTCCCCGAAAGGGGTTATTTTAAAACATAAATACAACTCATGAACAGTCTACAAATATCTCTAACATGAAAACACAAAAATAATCAGTAAAATACTACAGAATTAATGAGATCACAACTAGGAAAATAACCTTAAGCCTAAAGCTAAAGATACGTAGGAAGAACAACTACTTAAATCTCTTACTGTGAATTGCCACTCCTTAAACTTTAATTTCTTTCTATGCAATATACACATACACATATATGATAGATGTATATATGATCAGACATCAAAACGTAAGGAGTTGGGGTTTGCATTTGATACTGCAAAATTAAGTAACACAAATCCTTTCTTATAATGGTTTCAAAATGTTTTCAAACAATTTAAATGTTTTAATAATAAATAAGCAACCTCATATTTTCAAAAAAAAAATCATTTGTTGCTGAGGAACTCAAAACAAACATCAAAATCCTTAAACCAAAACAAATGAGTATTTAAGTCAACTTGACTTGTTAGATGCCAAATAAAATATTCAAAAGACACAAAGAAAACATTATGTATACTTCTTCACTTTAAGAAACTAACTCATTTTTGTGCTTTACTTTTATTCAATTGTAGTGCAACAAAATTTCCAAGTTAATTTTATACAGCATAAAAGATTATATCTAATTATTTGCTGTTCTGGCAAACTCCTTAACACGTGTTTGTCTTCCAATTTTATTTGGCAAAGTGATCAGATGACCCTAATCAACCAGGACAGCTCTAGACTGAACACTTTTCATCTTCCTCGAGCATTTCATCTTCCCTGTCTTTGAGATGGAGACATGACCACCTACCTTCTGGTGTACTGAGAGAATTAAATCCCCTGCACAAGACTAGAGCTTCACTAAATATCAATCACTCCTCTCACCCACAATGCCAAAATCTAGCATGCAGACAGCATACAGGCACTTGGTGGACACTCTTAAAAACATTCACACTAATTAAGTAATACCATTTCTAAACTTCAGCCAGGGATATTCTGAATTATAGTTACAGTAAGAGGTATTTTGGTAGTTTTCCAATTAATTGTCATGCTTAGCACTTTATTTGGCTTGGAGCCTGACAGCATACTTAAGTTTACTTGCTTCTCCATCTAAGGGAAACTTCTCTGCCATTCTGGCCAAAGCATTTGTTTTGGGGGCAACATAGAGACAGACAGAGAAATGGGAGGGGCATTGGCCACAGAAAACAAAAGCCTTGTTTCACTGGGGTGGCTAGGCAGGTGTGTAAGGTGCTAGAATGGGTTCTGCACGCCACACTCAGTTGTATCCCCACCAGAAAATACTATACTGACTAGCAGTCAAGAGAACAGAAAACTGAGAGTCAACTGGGTGTCATTCACCAGCAGCCATCGTGGAGATAAGGACATTCTGATATTTAATGATGAACTAAACACTGAAAACACCACACACAAATCTTTTAAACCTAATTCCAAAGCACTGAGGAACAAAGGAGGCACCTCCAGGAAGTACAGGGTGAAGGAGAGACTGAATACCTACATATTTCTGTATTTTCTCACTATTTCCCATGTTCTTTGATCCAACAGAAGAAAAATGTTCATCGTCTCCATTTCTCAGCCCAGTGTTACAAGACTGGATAAAAAGAGTCACAGCCAACAAAAACAAGCCGTCTAAAAAGAAAACCTCACACTGCATCAAAGAAGTCATCGAAATATTTTGTTTTCTTAGGTTTCTAGGTATTCCTAAATATAGTCTCTATAAAGACAAATAAATTCAGTCCCTAAAGCTCCAACTTTATATTTGGCAAAAAATAGAAACTGCCAGTGGCTTAATAAACAAAATATTTCTTTTTTACATGCAGGATCTTTAGAGGTATCTCTTTCTTGGAAAGATCAGAAGCACACTCCTTCTTGTTAACTCCATACTTGTCAACATTTGATTAGGAACGAATCAAACTGAAATCCCCTGGGGTTCTGGAGGAGGAAAAAATTCACACTCCTGGACACAGAATTTCTAAATAAGAATTCTTTAACATTTTCCTCAAGTGGATTCCACACATACATTTAAAAAAACAATGAAATGAACCAAAGAGATCAGAATGATTCATCTCTAACAGGGGTATGAGTCTTCGCAAGTTATACCACATAAGACCTCCTGGCTTTCACAAAAAAAATCAGTGTAAAGAGTAGATGATCAGTAGTAGCAAAAGTCCTTAAAAGGAAAAAAGGCGTAGGCCAGGCTCCAGGCTCAGTCTGTAATGCCAGCACTTTGGGAGGCCAAGGTGAGTGGATTGCCTGAATCTGCAGGTTCGAGACCAGCCCAGGCAACTTGGCAAGATCTCATCTCTATAATAAATCAAAAATTAGCCGGGTGTGGTAGCGCATGCCTATAGTTCCAGTTACTTGGAAGGCTGAGGCAGAAGAATCACTGGAGCCCTGCAGTTTGATGCTAGGGTGGCTGTGAGAGTGCCACTGCACTCCAGCCTGGGCAACAAAGTGAGACTTCAACTCAAAAAAAAAGGGAAAAAAAGGCATCAACATCAAGCAAGCTGAAAAATTTGTATTTACAGTGGTCAGATACAGGCAAGATCTTATTTTACCTTCTAAATATACATACCTTTGTATATTTCACATATAGATGGATGGAGAGTTATATTGTCTGATTTTCTTTTGCTGACTTTTAAATACTACCTGTCAACCAGGAAACTCACTTTCTCTTTCCATCTGATCACCATTGCCTGTGGTCTCCACCCTAAATGCAGGATCCCAAACTCAACCAGCCCCACCTCAACCCCTGCCAGTGCAACTATCCTCAACTCAGCAGAGTAAGAGACTCTGAATCGTCACCTTAAATATACTCTATTCATGACCTGTCTGAATTCAAAGTATTTATAACATTATAATAGAGAAATGTTCATGTTAAATCCAATGAAAGGAAAGTCCCTCCCAGGAAGGAGTTGAAGTAACAGAGCTTGATCAGGGTATTTAAAGAGAAATTCAAATTCTCAGGGCCTCTGGTGGTAGTGGTGGTGGGGGTGGAGGAGGAGGAGGAGGAGGAGGAGAAAGTCTGGATGATGTCTAAGGTTTGTCTAGCTTTGAAATCCTATGACGAAGGCAATGACTGTAGGTAATTTTTAAATGCATTTAAAAATTATACACATATATATTATGTATATTACATAAGCCTCCACTATTAATAATTGCTGTTGGTTGTACTATTTTTTAATTGCTCCAGTTCCAAATTCTAGAACAATAAGTATGTAATATAGCCTCCCAGCCCGTCTCTAGCACCGATTCAACCTCACTCATCCTTCCCTTCACTGCGGCTTGTTAGACCCTATGTGTATTACATAAACCTTCTTCTACTACAGCCCCATTATTTGTGGAGACTGGGACTGTGTGCAAGCTATTTATTCTTTATAAACCCATCCTCCCATTTATCAAATAAAGACAATAATGGCACTAATATTAACCTAGTGGAATTAGTGTGAAGATCAAATGAAATAAAGGTCGTTACACACGGCATACTTTCTTTGGCTCATTGTAAATTCTTAATAAATAATAACAGTTACCATTTATATTCAGTCTGATTTAAACTTTTCTCAACAAAACACGTCAGACTCACCGGTAGTTAAACCTAGTTCCTATTCCTTTGTTGAGCCCTGTTTGGCATGGCCATGGCGGAAGCTAAGGACTCACCTAGTACTGACCTATATGAAGTCATTAGCATGAGCCCCTTATCACCCCAGCAGTGACTTGCAGAGACACTTTTTACAAGGTCCAGTGCTTGAAACAGGATGGCATCTAGGATGTTTTCTCAGGAAGTACTCAGCCTCTCACTCCCTCTTCCATCACCTCTAAGATCTAGTCCATGAGGGTGCCTTGCTAGCCCGAGATGTTCCTTTTTCTCCTACACATTTTATGGTAAAGGGTGTGGGTTAGTCAGCTTCACCATTTCAAACACTTCCAGTTCAGCTCTTAGCAATAGTCAAAGAACAGTTGAAGATTAACAGGTCAGTGGTGGGGTTTTTTTTTTTTTAACAACCAAATAACACCTATTCAAAACAGACAAATGACTGCTAAATGCATCCCTGGAAAGGGAAAGACGCTATATGAAATGAAGTGGCAAAACACATAAAATGGTCAGGGATTTCTCTTTCATTGCTGTTATCAAATTTCAAAATTAAAAAGTCAATAGGGGTATCATATTTATTCAAGGGACACAAAGCACATGGAGCAATGCTCAAAGGTGCATTTTAAAAACCTTCAAGCACGTTAAGGGAGCTGAAGTTATAAGATAATAAAAATACTATTACAGTCCATTAAGCACATTGTAATGGTGCTCAGGGATGATGCAGTCATGTTTTGCAAAAAGTTATTTTCACCCATTTTCCTGAGAGGAAATTCAGTCCAACCCAGATATTCTCAGACTGAAAGACACAAACATTCTTAAATAACACAGACCTCAGACATTAATCTGTGAGTTGAGGGTATTCAAAAGTATAACAAAACAGAAAGGAATATCAAACTGAAAAGCTATTTTTAAGTACCTAAATCATTCAGATTTGTCAGAGGCACAAACTCAGTATTAACTAGGTCACAAGTTCAGGCCCTTGGGTATACTGTATTTGCCTTTCTGGAAAAAAAAAAAAAAAATCAACAAATCCTCTACCAAATGATGGAAAACTTTGATAAAGGCAATTTTTTTTTTTTGAGTTGGAGTCTCACTCTGTCGCCCAGGCTGGAGTGCCACACACTCACAGCCACTCCAGCATTGACCTGCTGGGCTCTGATGATCCTTCCTCCTCAACCTTCCAAGTAGATGGAACTACAGGTGTGCACTACCACACCTGGCTAATTTTTTGATTTATTATAGAGATGAGGTCTCGCTAAGTTGCCCAGCTGGTCTCAAACCCACGGGTTCAGGCCATCCACTCACCTCGGCCTCCCAAAGTGCTGGGATTATAGGCTGAACCACCGAGCCCGGTCAATAAGGACAATTTTTTAAGATACTATGATATAGTTCAAATGATTATGCCCCTGAAATACTGTTCATAGAATATTGTGATTTTCAAATTTTCAAATACACACACACAACTGAGCAGAGAACATAGTCTAAAATCATCACTGTTAATGATTGCTGCAGTTGATACTTTTATTTTATTGCTCCCATTCCAGATCTAGAACAATAAGTATGTGATAGATAAATTTTTTTTTTTGAAGCAGAATTTATTGAGAGGACAGAAAAGTTCCCACAGTGAGAGGCAACCCGAAGGGATTGCCCAAGAAATGTTTTTTGAAAGACCAATTACTGAATGATCATCCAGAGATTTTTGGATAAATGCATGTGTGTGGGCATATGTGTTGATGTCTGTGTATTTATAAAAGGTTTGGAAATCTTAAGAAAAGGTAAGAAAGACAGTTTACATATATTAAGCACTAACTATGTCTTCAACTCTGTCTTAGAGTTTCACTTATGTTATTTCATTTAACCCTCACAATAACTCCCAATTAAAACTCACAAAGAAAAAGCAACCAGAACACAGTCATGTAGTTAATATATGGTGGAAGTGGATTTTAACTCCCTAGATCTATTTGGCCATGAGTACTTCACCATGCCACATCTTGACATTCATTCTTTCTCTTTGGGGTATAAGTATGGACCAATCAGTTAAGATTGAACTAGGATAATGTAGCAAAATAGTAGAAATATGGAATATCTCAAAGAAACTCAGGGCTACACAGGCCCTCAAGATGTGCTGGTATGAGCCCTCAGGGTAGGTAAGAACAAGTGAGGGTGAGTCAGGGCAGGTGGATTGGGAGGTTAACTCTGGCCACAGGCAGGATCTGTCCAGAAAGCAAGGATTTTGTTTAATCTTCATGAAGACCCACAACCAATGTTCAAAGATTAGGCAACACGAGTGTGGGGTCACAGGGCTCATACACAGTGCAAACAGATTCCCTGTCTCTTATTCATCCTTTTCATGCTAACATATTAATACTGGGATTCACTCTTCTTCTAGATCAGTATTTCTCCACCAGGGGCAATGTCTGGTGGCATATTTTTACTGTCACCTTGAGAGAGTATTACTGGCATCTAGTGGGTAGAGGCCAGGAATCTACCAAATATCCTACAATTCAAAGGACAGCTCTCCCACCACAAAGAATAATCTAGCCCCAAATGTGATGGTGCCTAGACTGAGAAGTCCTGGTTTATCTAATCAATATCCAATATTGCCAGCACTCACGTACTTACTCACTTAGATATCTGAGTGTCTACAATGAGCCAGACACTGCTCCAAGCCCAGGCGTGTGGTAGTGAGCAACTCAGGACACATCCCATGGCTCAGAATTCATGCTTAAAAGTGGAAGATAGTATCATGAATGTTCAGGTGATTATGACTGCCAGGAAGAAAACATGCTTCCATAATGGAGAAAGATGAACGTGGTAGGTCTCATGTTAGGCCAATATTAGAGAAGATGGTCAAGGAAGGCTTCTATGAATAAGCAACTTTGTGCAGACACATTGATTTTAAGAAATGAGTGAGATTCTGGGAGTCAAGTTGAAAGAAGGAAAAGCCAGGCATGAGTTCTGTGCAAGGAAGAACTCTGGATGTTTGAGAACTAGAAAAAAGTCAGTATAGCTGGGACATGTTGAGTTAAAAGCAGGTGGCAGCTCAGGCTAAATCAGAGAAGATGGTTGGGCCAGATTACTTAGGGCCTTTTAAGTAACCGGTAAGAAGTTAACCCTTTATTCTAAATCAATACATTGTGACTGGGGGGTTTAATCATGGAAGTAAAATAATGGGTTACACTGTAAAGCTCCCTTTGAGTTCCATGTGTGGATTTGGTGTGGGGGCGAGGTAAGGACAACAACACAGGAAGGACTTAGGAGTGTGCTAGGGTAGTCCAGGCAAAAGACAATGGCAACTTCAGATACAGAAAAGTGGAGACACAAGTAGAATAGGACACAGTCCATCTGCCATCAACTTCCCCAGCGAAGCACTGTCAACATGAAAGAAGCCCCCATGGAAAATTGGCACACAGATGACAGCTCAGATGAAAATAATCCATTCAGAATTTCTTTGAAATTGTAAACAGTGAGGGTTGACAAAGTCTTAATAATGAAGCCCTTATTCAAATTCAAGTTTTACAAAATTCAATTGCACTTTGCTCTTAGAGTAGGTGTGCTCTGAAAAGGTTTTCCTTAATGCTGAAAACCTGTGCACATGGGAAAAAACAAAGGCTATTCTTCCTTTCATCACACTCTAAAAATTTATCTTTAAGGCCCTGCAAATTTCATGTATGTCAACATCCACACTTATCCCAAAACACTTTTATATACCTTGGCTTAAAGACCATTCTCAAATTATAACTGGGTTGCCTTATCAAAGTTTATTCACAAATCAGTTACTTGGGACCCAGAATATATATTCCCAGAGAAACAATGTTGTGTTGTAAATAATGGTTAGATTCCTTAGCCAGGTAACTAAAGTTCTAACGCACACTGTCTCCATATTAAAATGTCAAAGCTACCATACTTTTAAGCATAGCTTCTATGGGAAAATGAATTAAAAATTCCAGTTCCTTGTGCCTAGAGTCTGACAATGAGAACGAGAAGTTTCACACACTCTGCTACCTGTTGAGTACAGCAAGGGGTCGTGATGGTCTCAAACCAGGGGGCAAAGGATGAGAATCTTCAGCAGCATGACAGAAGGATGGAGTCTCATACGGGAGAGAAATCTGGGAGTCAGGGATGGTTAAGTTTGTGTCATTCATTCCTTCCACCATATCTGGCTAGATGATAGAGAAGGAGGGAAGAGGAAGGGCCAGTGTCTCACATCCCAGAAAGACCGAAGGCTGATCACAGCAGGAGGAGAAGCAAGAGGAAGAGGGAAAGGCATGGCATAAGAGCGGGGCTCTGCTGACAAGAGCAGATGTGAGTGTCTGTATGGGAGGTTCTTGGGGACAAGAATCATGTAGTTAACTAAAAAACATTCTGTCTTTGATGTTGCATACACCTTACAGGTTTCATGTGGCTGAATCAATTCTCCCATTTTATAGAGTAGGAAGTCAGCATGAGAAGGCAAAGGGGCCCCCTTGCAGATGTGGAATCAGATGCAAAATGCTTGATAGGCACAAGCATGCTCATCAATATCAATATCAATATCAATTTTCCCCCTCTTTATAAACTCTACCCTAGAGGGACAAGAATACTTTCAGAGATTAATGACAGGGGTCCAGGGAGATCAACTGATGAGATTCACCTAAGACCAAGGCAGGATGACAGCCGCCTGGCTCATGGGACTCAATGGCACTCAGCACCCTCCCAGAACTACTGCCTTTCATTGCCAAAGTGAGGTCAGCAAAGCAGAGCAGTATTTCTGGGAGCAGATGTCCCATGTATGAAGGCATGTTCCTCTAAGCAAAGATTCTAAATATAATTTCCAACTTCTAAAAATTACTTAAAAACAATCATATATGACTTAGACCTTCTTTAATATAACCATGAAATGAAAATTTCTAAGTGAATTTCCAGAAAATTAAATTAATAACTGTACTTTAAGTGACATTTTTAGCTGTTTTTTTTTTTTTTTTTTTAAGAAATTTCTTTTAAATGTCTTAATTGCAGTCTGTCAAAATCAGCTTTTTTCATGGAGTCTGGAAACCCTCACTTCATTTTTGAGCAACTGAGGAAGTTTAAGGGGCTCCTTCCTATCATAAGTTATCTGTTATCTGTGTTTTTTTTTTTTATCTTGATGCTTCCTTGTTGTAGTCCTTTGATGCCAATCAGATGCTTCTAGTCTTCTATAAATGGAGAAAAATTGGATCACAAAAACTGACAGAAAATTGTGTAAGGTAAGAGTCCAAAAGCTCCAAGAGAGGACTTCTCAAAAGTTAAATAATTATGATGGTAATTTCAGTGGCTCAGAGGCATCTCTACTGATACCATGCTGAATATAACTTATCTCTTTTGATCTCAGTTCAGCAGCATTTTCAATTACGTCCAAAATCTCAGCAGTTTTCTGAATAATTGAGATACCAAAAATTTAAACTTCAGTGAGCTGGGGAGAAATAATGATTAAGCATATGTATATATGTACAGAATTGGTTTTTCTACTTCCAGCAATGTGTTTCCACTTTAAATTTAATTTTAAACATCCCTAAATATTTTTTTACTACTGTTCTTGATATGTTAAATTAATTATTTTAGAACCAAGTTATATATTGCAGTTTAAAGTGCTACTTGTGGATAAATGCTATTAGGTAAAAGTAATCTGAATTAGTTAATTCTAGAAATTCAATATCTAACAAGAGGTGAGAGAGAAAGAGAGAGAGAGAGACAGAGAGAGAGAGAATGAATGTTATTAGGTAGCAGCAGATGAAAAACTACAAGTGAAATATTGTAGCAGCAGTCCCCATTGAAATCATTGGAAATGAAATGCCTATTTGTTAAAAGTGCTTCAGAGGCTCCAGAAAACAAGTAGGACACATGTGGCAGTGACCACAACTCCCTAAGTCATTCAGCGACACAACTACGTTTACCCTTGCAGAAACAACTTTAAGTCTTCACGTCACATAAGCCAAACCTGACTTCACATGATTTTAGCAGCCTGGCAAGCTGGAGGACATACCATAGTTTGAGAAACAAGAACCACTCCCGATCCCCACATGTAAGCTAGGGAAATGGAGTCACCAACCGACACTTATTTTAGCCTGATAGAAAGGAAAAGTAGATTACACTTTTTATAAATAAAGCTTCAAAGAGACATCTTTTCAGTAATAACAGAAAGTGTGTGTCCAAATATTCATTCGGCACAGTTGGTTTGAATGATCTCAAGGGCTCTTCCAAATGAAACCACGTTCGAATCACACCAGAGGGAGCACGCTCAGGCAATTTAATAACAAGTCTGCGTCTTCCTTGCAGTTAACAATTGAATATCTTTTATCAGTCTCCATTCTGCCAGAACGTTTTCTGTGTACAAGCTGGCAGCACTGGAGAAGTTGTCGTCTTCTTTCTTTCCAACTCTCGGCACTGGTAGCCAAAAGTCTCTTTGTTGCTCAAATATTCCTTGCCATCTGCCAGCAGCTCCTCCACCCGCGGCGCCATCTGCCAGCCTCTCTGCTGCCGAGTCCAGGCCACGTTGCCTGGATGCGGCTCCCAATGACTCCTCACCAGAAGAGAGCCAGCGAACCAACCCCGTTCCCTGGTCCTGGCTCTTGGTAAGGATCCCAAACACTGTCCTCCAGCAGATTGGTTCTGAAGAGGACACAAAGCTCAACGATTTCAATGAAACAATTTCCTTTGATTTTTCCCCCTATATAATTAGACAGCTACAGAACGTTAATATAAGCTGTCACTAATAGGACATGTTTTTATAGCTGTGTTTCCTTTTTGTTTTTATAAGGTATTCTTAATTATAATAAATTATTCAAATAAAGAAGCAAAAAGGGGGTACCATTCGTAATTCTACAGTTAATCCTGATTATTTTAAAAGCAACTTCGGGCAGAAATTAATAATTCAGTTGAATGTTGTTAACAGTAAAATGTTAAGTTTATGCTGCACTGCACTGTTCTTCGTTCTAATCACTTAAAATTCCTGACTTTAAAGTAGAAACAACAAGAGCTATACAGCAGTCTCTTAACAAGGTTAAGTCTAAAGAGTTCAATTAATACCCTCCTTATGGCCACCGGGAAACTCCTTAAAGCAGGAGAGTTTCAGGCTTTGCTATGGATTACGCTCTCGGGCTTTTCTCTCTAGACTTTCTAACTGCTGGGAGTTTATCTTATGTCTCCATCGCTGCCCAGCCTTCAGTGGGAAGCCCTTTTAATTCCCAATTACTCATCAGAAATCCCAGGATAACTCAACTACCATAAAATTTGGAAACCTTAGCTATCCAAGCACCAAAATTAAATTAGCATTTAAGTGAATGTCAGAAGCCAAGTTCACTCTTAAGAAATGATATCATTCTACCCAAATGTCAGAAAATACACATATTTTAAGATACAACATCTGAGGTTTTCCAGTCTCTACAGATGGTAATGCACTCCATAGGCATGTCTGATCTTTATAAATGGTGGAGGGTACTCTTATTGTATTAACCTCTGCATTTTTTCTAAATCTTTGAGCTTTATAAACCACAGATCTTGATGTTGGGGCATATGGATACTCTCATTAATTTCTAAAAACATGCCATCTTTTCTGCTCAAGTTTCTAGTGCTGGTTTCCCAAATTTCTATCTGCAGTGAAACAGTAATACTTGTTATAGTTGAATACTTCTGAATATCATTAAGTAAAATTCCATAATAGCTATCATTATCCACATTCTGCTCACCTCAAGAAAAAAAAAATAATAAATTTTAAAATTACCTATTAAATCTTACTCTTCAATCTCAAAATTTTTTTTTGCCTTGAACCATATTATTTTTAACCCAAATCATATAAGAACAGTACTTACTTCTCATCTAAGACTTTACATTCCAATTATACTAAAATTTGGGAATAAAAAAAGTTCTTACAGAATTTCAGTCTTCCTCAAAACACTTAGACAAAACCATATGAATACTAGAAATAAAGAAATGATGCATAATTTGGTGAAAGTTAAAAGCTATACATATTTTGAAACTTAAGATTAAAAAAACTAAATGAAATAATTAAAAATGTATTTTTAAAATAAATTTTATTGTATAAATTTAAGTATATAGCATGATGTTGTAAGATATATATAGCAAAATAGTTACAGTAGTGGAAAAAATTAATATATCCATCATCTCACATAGTTAATGCTCTTCTTCTCATGGCAAGAGTAGCTACAGACTATTTATTTAGCAAGAATCCTAAATACAATACACTATTATTAACTACCACCCTCATCTGTACACTAGATCTTCCCATCTCACTGGTTCACCCTACACATTTGCTGCTGTATATCCTCTGACCTATATCTGCCCATTTCTTTTCCACCACACCACTGGTAACCACTGCTTTATTCTCTAAATATTTGGCTTTTTTTTTTAAGATTACACATATAAGTGAGATAATGCAATATTTTTCTTTCTGCATATTGCTTATTTCATTCAGCATAACATCCTCCAGGTCCATCCACGTTGTGGCAAATAGCAACATCCCCCCTTTTTTAGGGCTAAGTAATGTTCCATTCTTTATCCCTTAGTCCGTCAGTGAATACCTAGGTTTTTCTGTATCTTAGCTATTATGAATAATGCTGCAATGAACATATTTTTAAGTTGAGGTGATGCTCTCTGGTACTTGAAACTGAAGGATGTTTTACCACATGATGAAAACTAAGAGGTTTATATGATAGTGTTAATAGATTATTTAATAAGATGATTATTTAACTAGATTCCATAGTTTAAATATACTACTTGTATCCACTTAGACATAGAATCCATTTGGTCCACTTACAACATAATGGATATAGTATTAGATGTATTTATACCATAATATAAACTTTGCAGTTATGAACCTGGATGAATTCCACTGGAATGTGAAAGACAAATCCAAATTAGTGAGTGATCAGAACCAATCCTCCCTTCAGATGAATAAAGCTCTGTAGAGCAATATGTTTATCTTACTCCTTCTCTTTTGGGATGAACTCTTAATGGAGTTCAGGACCACCAAATATGGCACCTCAACATTTGAGAAAATAGCAGAAGCAGAAAGGCCACTCTCACATTCCTCAGGCCCTTCTCCCCTGAAGCAGGCCTGTAGCCCTAGAAGGGTCACTCTCTAACCTTCTTCCGCTCTTCTTCCCAGAAGCAGATCATAAGACCCTCATTTGAGGGGTGTCCTCTCTGTCTTGACAGGAAAGGGACATTCTTATCTCTGAAGATATAGGGACACAGAGAGGAATCTGAACAAACAGACCTTGTTAAATTTCTTCCAATCTATCTAGTGGTAACTAGATCATATGCCTTTAGTCCAATATCATTTCTCTGCAACTATCAACTTCTTAATGAAACTTAGCATAAAAATGCATGTTTCTCTATTTCTTTGAATATTCATTTTCTTATGAACGCATGTGTCATGTAAAACTTACATTAAATACATTTGCGTACTTTTTCCTTTTTATCTTACTTTTGCAGTAGGGGCCTCAGCCATGAACCTAGTGATGGGTGAGGAAAGAAATTTACCTTCCCTGACACTCTCATCCACATAAGACAACTCACACAGGCACCAATAGCTTGAGAGACTGACACAAACAGGCTTTATTCTTAAGAGAAAGAGTGATTTTCTGATGGAGGCGCTCACTTAAAATGTATAGTGCAAATTCATGAGCTGCCAAAGAAAGATGTGCCTTCATGAAGCTGGTCAGTGATATTAACTGAAAAAATTTGAAAAAAGATGCTGAATGTATACCAGGGGACTGACATGCAGCATTCCAACAGTGATGCAAAAAAGTATAATATTTTGAATTTCACTGACTTTAACAATAACTGATAATGAGTGGGAGAGTCTTTTTAAATTTAAGGGGTGGGAGGGCATAAGGAACCAAAAAGACTTGGGATAGTCAAAGCAATCTTGAGCAGAAAGAAGAAGCTGGAGAAATCATACTCCTTGATTTCAAACTATATTATAAAGCTTTTATAATCAAAATATCATTGTATGGGCATAAAAACAGACACATCAATCAATGAATAGGTTAGAAAGCCCAGAAAAAATCCAAGTATTTATGGTCAATTGATTTTTAACAAAAGTGCCAAGAACACAATGGAGGAAAGGACAGTCTCTTCAATAAATGGTGTTGGGAAAACTGGATATTCACAAGTGGAAGAATGAAATTGAATGCTTACCTCCACCATAGACTCAACATGGATAAAAGACTTAAGTATATAATTCCAAACTATAACTAGAAGACAATGGGAGAAGAGTTCCACGACACTGGTCTGGGCAATGATTTATTTAACAGGACTCTACAGCACAGGCAGCGAAAGCAAAAATAGACAAATGGGATTGCATCAAACCAAAAAGCCTCTACACAGAAAAGGAAACAATTAACAGAGTGAAGAGACAAGGTACGGATTGGGAGCACATATTTGATAAAGAGCTAATATCCAGCCAGGCTCGGTGGCTTAGCCTGTAATCCCAGCACTTTGGGAGGCCGAGGTGAGTGGATTGCCTGAGCCCGCAGATACGTGACCTGCCCCGGCAACTTGGCGAGACCTTGTCTCCACAATAAATCAAAAATTAGCCAGGTGTGGTAGCCTGTAGTTCTGGCTACGTGGAAGACTGAGGCAGAAGGATCACCGGAACCCAGCAGGTTGGCACTGAGGTGGCTGTGAGCATACCACTGCACTCCAGCCTGGGCAACAGAGTAAGATTCCAACTCAAAAAAAAAAAAAAAAAAAGAGCTAATATCCAAAATACATAATGAGTGCAAACATCTCATAGCAAGAAAGCAAATAACCCTATTAAAAAATGGGCAAAACCGGGTTCAGTGGCTCAGCCTGTAATCCCATGCCTTGGGAGGCTGAGGTAAGTGAATTGCCTGAGCTCGCAGGCTCGAGACCCGCCTGGGCAACTTGGCAAGACCTCATCTCTACAATAAATCAAAATGAGCCGGGCGTGGTAGCACACACCTGTAGTTTCAGCTACTCGCAAGGCTGAGGCAGAAGGATCGCCGGAGCCCAGTAGGTCGAGGCTGCGGTGGCCGGGAGCGGTCACTGCACTCCAGTCTGGGTGACAAGAGTGAGACTCCACTCAAAAAAAAAAATGGGCAAAGGATCTGAGCAGACATTTCTCAGAAGAATTACAAACGACCAACTGATACATGAAAAACGTTCAACATTTCCAATCATTAGGGAAGTGCAAATCAAAACCACATGAGCTATGACCTCATGCCTGTTAGAATGGCTACTGTAAAAAGATGAATGATAAAAAAGAGTTGGTGAGGATGTGGAGGAAAGGGAACCTTTGTAAGTTGTTTGTGGAAATGTAAATTATTAAAACCATTTTGGAAAATTGTATGGCGGTTCCTCAAAAATATAACTATAGAATCACCATATGATCCAGCAGTCTCACTGCTAGATACATCTATCCAAAGGACTTGAAATCAGTATGTCAAAGCTATGTCTGTACTCCCATGTGTATTTTAGCATTATTCACAAATACCTAAGATATGAAAGCCACCTAAGTATCCATTGACCAATGAATGAATAAAGAAAACGTGCAATACAGTACAGCTCTAAAGAAGAAGGAAATTCTATTATTGGGTACAACATGTATGGAACTAAAGGACTGTATGCTGACTGAAATACGCCAAGCCCAGAAAGACAAATACCACATGATCTCATTCATATATAGAATCTAAAAAAGTTAGTCTCATAGAAACAGAGTAGAAAGGTGGGTGCCAGAAAATGGGGCCACAGGGAAAAGGGATGGGGAAAGGGAAGATGTTGTCTAAAGGTTACAAAGTTTTAGTTAGACCAGAGGACTAAGTTGCGGTGATTTATTGCACTGTATGGTGACTACAGTTAATAATAGTGTTTTGTATATTTTACTATAGCTAAAAAATATTTTTAAGTTTTTGATACATAATATACACTTTGTTTGGTTCCATGTGATAGTTTAGAATAAGATTTTAGAGCCACGTGCTTGTGCCTGTAATCCCAGCTGAAACAGGAGGATTGCTTGAACCCAGGAGTATGAGGCCAGCCTAAGGCAACTAGTAAAAGCCTGTCTCAAAAAAAAAAATTAAGATATGTTTTTAATGTTGTCACTATCAAAAATGATAAATTAGTAAGGTGGTAATATGTTAATTAGCATGATTGAATCTTCTTATAATGTATATATCTTTATGATAAAAAGATTAGTGTTCATATTTTGCTAATATTTTTTCTATGAAAATAACTATGGGATATCCTCTGTTCAGGAGACATTCAGCCCAGTGTTCCAAAGATGTCAACCATTCTGAAAGCTACTGAATGTTTTCTCTGAGCCCAGCATCATGTGTTCAATATGGAATATTCACCTATTTTTGAGGAAAGCAACAGTCCCATTTCTAGAAGCCTCCAGAATCTTTCACTGCAAACCCCATATTCTCTGCTTCACTATTATTCCCTATCAACAGGTGATCTCGCCAGTCTTGATTTCCTTATCCCTTTCTTATCCCAAGCCAGAGTCCTCCACTTTGCTCAGGAGAATCCCGGCCACCTCCTTATTCCAGTTCATACTCTTAGTACAGAACACTCATCACTCCAGCCTTCCCCACCCTCTTCCTTGCAGTGTCAAGGAGGGTACAGTCTCCAAGCCCTTCCTGGACAGCCCACAACCACATCCACGGGGGGCCTTGAACAAGCCGGCATCTCACTTCTCCTGTTGACTCCTCAGTTTCTCAACTCTCCTGAGCTCCCTCCACCTGCCACTCTGAGCCTCGTCCTCCATCACTTGTTCTGTAATCTGCTTTACTTCACTCTCATGGAGGCACTGTCAGGTGGAGACTTTCAAGCTCTGCTCCACCTCGGCATCACTACAGATGCTCCTTTCTCACCTGAAAGCATCCTGCTCCTCACTTCCCATCGCTGTTCTCGTCTTTTCTTTCAGCCTCAGCATGACACTCTTTCTGCAGAAACTCGAGTGTGATCCTCACCTCCACTCAGTGAAGGCTCCTCCAACCTCTCTCTTCAGCCCTTACCTCTTCTACCTAGTGTTGACCACAGCTTCTAATTACGCACTTAATTGTTCAAGGACTTATTAAGATGTGTTCCTCCTGGAGAAGGAGGCCCATGTGGGCAAGGGTCACACTGATCGCCCATGTCCCCTCAGCATCTTGGACCACATTTCATGCATAGAGTGCTCAGTTAACATTTGTGGGTAAAAGATGATTGGACATACCCGCAAACTGTTTTACTTTGTTTCTAAGTACCTCCAACACTCATTCAGTTATCTGCTACAGCTGTGGGCCAGCCCTTGCAGGTGCTGAGCATGGAAATAAGACATTCCTGCACTGATCCTCATGGCCAGCTCCCTTATGGCAGGTTTACCTGTATGAGGTGAGCAGAGCACCAGCTGAAGACCAAGTGATGCCTGCAGTGTGCAGCCTGCCCCTGAACTCAGACCCTTGCCCTGCCCACCACTGTCCTCACTTTCACATATCCAGGTTTCATCCCACCTGTCCAAACTCAGTCTAAATGTGGCATCTTCCAAGAAAACCTCCCTGACTCCCTGGGCTGAATGAGAAGCTCTCCATTTTGACTCCCAGGTCCCCCTTCTATTTTCTTATAATGGAGGTTTCTCACAGGGCTGTGTTCTATAACTTACCTAACTGTCCCTTTCCTAGATCCTTAAAACTGTAAAATGTGTGCTTTTCAAATCATACCTGGGATGTGGTAATACTTCATAAAATTTGATGAATGATTGAATGCCCACGATGATGACAGTTTTAAATAAAATGTGGTTACAAGAAAAATAGAAGACCGAAAATAATGCCAATGAGCCAAAAGTAAGAAACACTTTCCAGAAAATTCACACATATTTTGATAACTAATTAAATAATCCAATGAACTGTAAGACTTCAATACTTCATTATTTCAGTATAAAGATGAATAAAGAATAAAGATGAATAATTGAGAAAAAACCACATAAAGACTTAGGACCTGAAAAGACTTCGAAAATGTTAACTTTTATTATCAAAACATCAAATCAGATAGTAGTGGATTCCTTTTTATTTTATACTGAATTTTATTAGTGACAACCAAATATTCAAGTCTCCATTTCATTTCAGCTTTAAAACTTTTAGCTGAGTGACTAAAACTTAAATAAGTTAGCACTTAAAATGGAATAATTAGAACTTCTGTTATAATTAAGAAACAAGACACTCTTGAGCATTGCATTTCTGTGGAATTATTACATGTCTCAAGCACAGTAAGACTAAGACCAGAGGCACACGACCTCAGCCTCTTGGGAAATAGCCCAATCTTTAGAAATCCACTGCTTAAGCAGCTTGATGGGTAGGGATTTTTTTCCCAGCATTTAAATATCAACTCCTAAATATTTTGTTTAATGTTCACAATGTTATTCCAGTTTATATCTGCAAAAAGTATGACAATTCTCTTGTTCAATATGGATGCTTAAACTGGTGGACAAAAGGCAGTACACAATCACCATATGCATTAAATAAAAGTATCCTTATCTAGTACCCTAGTCAGTGGTATCCAGCCCTAACTAGAATCTTGCCTGCATACATGTATGGAGGTGTATATACACACAAAGACATATACAGCATTCTGCATAATGGCGACAAATAAACATTAAAGAGCACTGTGCTGAGTTGGAATTTAAAAGCAGAGCAACTGCCTAAAACACTATTAAAGAAAACAGTCTCAAAAAAAAAAAAACATTGCAAGAAAATCTACACGAGAAAAACAGATCCCGAATGTGTTACAAGGCAGCCACTTGTAGGTATTATATTGTCATTTTCTTTCTTTCTTTCTTTCTTTCTTTCTTTCTTTCTTTCTTTCTTTCTTTCTTTCTTTCTTTCTTTCTTT
>NW_007247396.1:134772-200404 GCF_000164805.1 Carlito syrichta
TTCAACTTTCTTTTTGTTGTTGTTGAGTGAGGGGTCACACTCTGTCACCCAGGCCAGAATGTAAGCAGCACAATCATGACTTACTGCAGCCTGACCTCCTGGGCTCAAGCAATTCTCCTGCCTCAGCCTCCCAAGTAGCTGAGACTACAGGTGTGTGCCACTATGCCCAACTAATTTTTTTAAAAATATTTTTTGTAGCAACAAGGCCTCATTCTGTTGCCTAGGCTGATCTTGAACTCCTTGGCACAGGCAATCCTGCTGCCTCATCCTCCCAAAGTACTGGGATTACAGGTGTTACCGTACCTGGCATCATTTTATTTTCTAATACCTTCATTATATCACATTGTGCAAGTTGTAATGATTTCATACTCAAACTGTTTCATCAACGAAAACCACCTATTAAAAAAAGAGATCATCAATTGCTAAGCCTATGAGTTTTTGTTCTTTCTGTTGAGGTCTTTATATTAGCCAGTTGAAAATGGGCATTTTATGGCATGAGTCCATTCATTAATAATGATAGAGGGCCAAGCTTTCTAGTCTATTTAACCTGTATAAAATATTTAATAGCAAGCTCAAATCCAACTTGATAGTCACAGCAAATGAGAACTACCCCTGAACCACATTTTATAGCTAATTTTAGAACAAAAATATGTAAAGTAAAATTTAAATACAGAACCTAGCTTGGTGCAATGCCTACCGCTTGTGTTGAGAAGTTAGTTAGGTGCACCCTATTCTATTTGTTCTCATAGTCTCCTGCTGTTCTGGAACTTCCAAAGCCCACTTTGGAAGTTCATCAGCATGGGGATGAGGAGTGGGAGATGAGACTACTCACCACACCCTCCCAGGGCCTGCAAATGGCAGAACCAGAGAGGCAGGCAGACTTGACATCTTTTCTATTTTTGTTCTCTCATCTTTATTGGTGACTGAGGAGGAAAGGGAGAAAGGGAAGTGTGTGTTTCACCATAACTAACGATTGGAGAATAGTGATGTACACTGGTACACACCAGCATGATCACTATTTATTTGGTAATTGCTTTGGTCACTAACATTCTATTTGAGAACACTCATATTACACATGTTTTTCTGACCTTACAAGCATTTTCCCTGCTCTAAGAATACTTCTTACCAGAAATGTAAGCATAATCTAACAACCAAATGCAAGCCTAATTAAACCCCTCAGTGGAGAAGTCAGGAGACCCCAGCACTCCTGCACTCTTTGTCTTCCTTCACCAGATGGGAACAATACGATTCCTTGTACAGCACTCAGTGCAATTTGCCAGACAGTCGTAATGATCGAGCTACCAATACAAAGACAGGCACACGCCATGTGTGGAGCACTGTAAGACATTATGTAGATGCATAAAAGATGCATTAAGCACAGGCCCTGCCCTCCTGCATAAAGCACAGGAGCTCACAGGCAGTCTCATGGGTTGGCATTTGGTCAGGAGTTGCTCAGATAATGCAGAGAAAGTAACCTCGAGGAGGAATCAGGGACTCTGAGAAAAGCTCTCAGTGCCGCCCACGAAAACAAAGCTTACCCAAGGAGCTCAGGACAACGCCAGCCTGTTACATGCACCCCTCACTCTCTCCCCATCCACCACATGCATGGACATGCTTTGACCAAATAGGAATGTTCCCCCAGGTTCACGTCTCAAAGGCCCTTGAGTCCCAATCACAATAAACAGAAAGTCCCAGCTGTCCCAGAAAGGTTTCCTTTCTGCAAAATATTAAGGCAACACAGTGGCTTCAATGGTTTCATTTCTACTGGAAGGATTAATGTAATTCTGAGGAGATCATGTCCCTTTTATATCTATTTAGTAGAAAAGTCAGAAGAAGAAAAGGAACAAAACCGGAATATCATGCTACCAAATCTCAGGTTATACAGTATTCTCAATGAAACAAAACAGAGCCATAGTATAAACTAAGCTTCAAGTAGCAAATCTGCAAGCACTAAATACTGGAATTTTGCCAAGGCAAACCACACCAGTTGTTTAAAAGAACTGACTACCGTCTCAGACCTGGACTAACATGTGCAGCTCAAAAAGGGCTGTATACGTGTGTGGACGTACACGGTCATACACATAGATACATGAGCTTGTGTACATACAGGAACATGTATTTAGTTACTAGAAAGATAGGCACCAATTTATTTATCATTTACTGTGCACTAATTCTCAATCTCTTCATTACCAGAAACCACCACTGCTTCTAGAAACACTAAATGACAATTTACTTATCTTTCTGTAAAAGAATATACTCAATTTCCAGCTGGGGAAAAAAAATTAAATGCTAATTTAAACATAGATCCTAGCCACAGGAAAGTATATACTAACAGGGATTTGAAAAACTAGCAGAACAGTGTTTTGAAAACTAATTTTCTTTTGAGGTCTGCCCCTTTCTTATAAATGCTGAGTAATATGTCACTAACATGTCATTAATCAGATGCCCTTGGAGTCCTAACGTGTGAAAATGTAGTCTTTTAAAGATTCTTCAAATTAGTGTTTTGGGATGATAACATGGTATAACATTTAGATTTCATGAAAAGGTTCGGAAGTTAGATTACTAAGATGTTAGCACTGCACTACTCCCTCAATGCCAAGATCCTTCTCCTATTAGTTAGAATTCAGTGCCTCAAACTACACTCATTTAAAAAGGTTGCTGGAAGGTCACTATACAGCCTAGTCATGTGCTGAAACAGCAATGCAGAGCAGATGAGTTTAGAAGTCTTAATTACAAACATATTTACCAAAAGAGTTTCTATTTTTAAAGAATATGCATGTAGTAATTTGTGAATTAGAAATAATCATGATTCTCAGGATACTGTGAGTGTCCTGCATGTCCTACAGGGTGTTCATTTTTCTATTGGTTTGAAAAATGACAGCATTCTAATTATTCTGTCAAGGTTAATAGATCCCAAATTTGACTCTCATATCTCAGTGGATGTCTTTTTCCAATAGTCACTACTTCTCATTTGTGACATGTTTCCTCCCTAAAATTATGTGCTGCAAGAATTTTCACAAAGTCTATTTATATAGCCAAGCAACATCTAAATCAAACAGCTAGAGTGATACAATCATGAGATAAATTAGAAAACAACTTAAAGAATCTTAATAAGAGCTTTAAAAGGACCTTAAAAATTGTTAGCCTGAGCTGGAAACTTTGACTTCTTACAAGATGAAAGAAACTCTAAATGTGAAACAAAGCAAAATAATGTTTATTTGTAAAACATTATGAATCAAAGACCATAAATAACCTTTGGCTAAAACCAAAGTGAAAGAAAGACCCAGGAAGTAGCAAACATGAAAGCCAGCTTTTATTTGGGGAATACCTGACAAAACTTAACACCCTTGACATTATTCATTTGCACAGAGGATAGGAGAAAGGAAACAAACCCTAGGAAATATCAAAGGTAGAGCATTTACAGTAGAAATTCATAGTTGCTATTCAAAAGAGTTAGGACATAACACGATCTCTATCCTCAGTGCAACAGTGTTGGAAAACAAGCCTGCTACATGGAAGAGACTAGCTGGGAAACTTGGCTGTCATGACTCTGGCAATGGGTGAGAAGGAGGGGGAATGGCAATCACATATGAATTCATCCCTCCTTAATTCCAAAAACCTAAAAACAACCCTGCAAATATTCTCAAATCATTTCCACAGAGCTCTAAAGGATATGAGATTTAAAACAAAAACCTCACAAGGCACTATGAATGAGACCATGAGGCTGCTGAAACAACAGACCACAGAATCAGATCTTGAGATAGTACAGATCAGAATGTTAAAATTAAGACTGTAAAACAGCTATGCCTCATACTTCTAAGGCAATTAAAAAAGCTTTAAAAACAAAGAATAAAAAACCATAAATGTGACCAAGCAGGTCTTACGTAGAACAAAGAGAAAAATATAATAATTAAATTTTAAGATAGGATGGATATATTAAATAGCATTTTAGGCATTGCTGAAGAAAAATTTAGTGAGATAGAAATAAGACATGAAGAAATAATCCAAATGTGCCCCAGGGAAACTCACAGATACAAAATATGATTAAGTCATGGAGTATAAAGGGAGATGGGTAACGTATATCTCATCAGCGTTCCAGAAGGAAAATAGTCAAGAGGGAATATATGAAGAGAGAGGTTCTGTAAGGTTTCCAGAATTATCAAGTCCTCAAATTTCATATCCAACAAATATCAAGCAGGATATTTAAAAAACCCAATCTATGCGCATCATAGGGAGACCCAAAAGAAAAGAGATCTTAAAAACAGCCAGGGAAAAATAGATCAGCTACAAAGAAATCATAAGCAGACTAATGGCTGCTATTTTGGCAGCAATCCTGGAAGCCAGGAAACTAATTTTTTCAATGTGTCAAAAGTAACTGTCAACCTACAGCCCTATACTTACCGAAACTAACTTATAAAAGGCAGAGAGAGAACAGAAGTCTTTCCTTGTCCATAGGGAAAACATTCCAAGACCCCTGGTGGATGTTCAAAACTGTGGACAGCACTGAACCCTGTATCTACTATGTTTTTTCTAATATATGTACTATTATGACGTTTAATGTATAAATAAGGCATAGTAGGAGATTAACAACAGTGATAAATTGTTATAAGCACAATTATAACAAGGAACTGTAATCAAAGTTGTGTGTCAATGACCCCTCTCTTTCTCAGGACATCATCCTGTGTACTGCCTTCACCATCTTGGTCTTGTAATGATGTGAGTTGCCAGAGCCCACGTGATGAGATGAAGAAGGGCAATGGCTCTAGCCATCACTTTTGCACTTTGAGATGCAACAGAAAAACCAGCACACATTTATGTTTTCTTCTTCACAATTTCATGGACAGAAGACTTGTTCTTATAGAGTTGTTAGCAAACTTGGCATGTGATTTTTTTTCTTTATCAAGTCGAGAACTTTCACTTTTTCATTGCAGAAAACACTTGGTGACTTCTCTTTGGCATATTCAAATTGGCCAGCATCACCTGCCTCTATGATTCAGAGCCTTATTATGTAAAATAACAGCACTGAGTACCAGCACTGCCATATCACCACAGTTTATCTGATAACTGAGAAGGTAACTGCTTGACTGGTGGGTGGGAGACACAACATGGACATGGTGGACTGAGGGATGGTTCATGTCCCGGGAGGAATGGTATGAGGTTTCATTATGCTGCTCAGAATAGCCTGCAACTTAAAATGCATGAACTGCTCATTTCTGAAATTTTTCATTTCATATTTTAGGGTTGCAGGTAACTGAAACCATGAAGTGAAATAAGGGGTGACTACTGTATTTACTTGTTAATACTTTGTTGATTGAACAAGTTAAACTACCTAGTTGTTTCATGACTCTAGACGAGTAACTCTGAAATTGCAGTTGAGTCTCAATTCTGCATGTATGTGAACACTGAGACAGATGTTGGCTTAAGCCCTGTGGTGGCTTCCAGTCAATGCTGTTTAAAACCTACTGTTCCTGGCCAGGCTCAGCGGCTCAACCTGTAATCCCAGCACTTTAGGAGGCCGAGGTGAGTGGATTAACTGAGCCTGTGGGTCCAAGACCCTCCTGGGCAACTTGGCGAGACCTTGTCTCTACAATAAATAAATAAAAAACTAGCTGAGCGTGGTAGTGTGCACCTGTGGTTCCACCCACTTGGAAGGATCACCAGAGCCCAGCAAGTCGAGGCTGTGGTAGCCAGGAGTGTGAAACTGCACTCCAGTCAGGGCAACAGAGTGAGACTCCAACTCAAAAACAAAACCAAAAACACTGTTCCATAGTAACAGGAAGGGAAGATCAACAGTCACTCTTATCAATGTGGTTGAATTAAAAACAATGCTAATTAAAAAAAAAACAAGTTACAGAAAAAATAGCTAAGTTTCTCTTAAGAAATCTCTTTGGAAGACAGTATGGTGATTTCTGAAAGAACTAGAAATTGACCTTCCATGTGACCCAGCAATTCCCCTATTGGGAATATAACCGGAGGAACTCAAATCATCCTACAAAAAAGATACCTGCACATGTATGTTTGCTGCAGCTCTATTCACAATAGCAAAAACATAGAATCAACCATGTTGCCCATCGAAGCTGGACTGGATAAAGAAAATGTGGTACACATACACAATGGAATATTATGCAGTCATAAAGAAGGACAAATATATGGACTTCGCAGCAACTTGGATGGATTTGGAGTCGATCATACTCAGTGATCTACCACAGAAACAAAGAACAGAGTACCATATGTTCTCACCCATAAGCAGACCTTGAACAATTATAATACTATAAGAAAGCATTTGGCAGTAATGGGAAACTATCAGGGGAGAGGGTAGGATTGGCAGTTGAGGGAAACTGCTAGGGGAGGGAGGGGCATACCTTATCAATAAGGGTACCTGCATAATCAATGTTTGTATACCTAACCCTGAATTGTACCCCACATCTTTATAATAAACAATAATTTAAAAAAAAGAAACAAACGTACTTAAACAAAATATAGTTTAAGGATACAGAAAAATGTGGTAGCAGTCTATTCTTTAATCTGTGTGGTGATTACACGGGATGTTTATTATTAAAATTATACATACATATTTTATCATAACAGTAAAAAGCTTAAAATCTGACTATTATAAAATATGTAGTATATTTTAAAAGAAGGGAAAGGTCCCAAGGTCTATGACTCTGTAGATCCCTCCTTTCATTCACAGCCAGAGAAAGAGGTGAAGGGGAAGGGTGTCCAGGCATATTCTCTGTGATTCAGGGAATTGAACACCTTTTAGGCAGTCAGAATGTTCTAGTATATAAGAATTGTATCTTCCCAGGCTGGGCAAAGTAGCTCACGCTTGTATCCTCAGCACTTTGGGAGGCTGAGGCAGGAGGACTGCTTGAACCCAGGAGTTCAAGTCAGACTGGGCAACACAGTAAGATCCTATCTCAATTTAACAAAACGATTTCTTCTCAACAAGGATATAGTGCACCATCCGTTCACAGAAGACAGTGGCCTCACAAATAACGACTGGCACATGAAGTCTCTGGCTGGGATGTCACTGTGTGGTCATGTGACTTTGTATGTGTGCACATGTGTGGTTAGGGAAAGACAGGGAGGGTGTAAGCTTTCTGGTGTTTCTTCTTATAAGGATACTAACCCTCTTATATAAAGGCCCCACCCTTAGGAACCCATTTTACCTAAATTAACTCCTTGTAGTTATCTCCAACTATAATAACCTTGGGCATTAGGGTTTCAATGTAAGAATTTTGGGGGGACACAATTGGTCCACAACAGTGACCATTAGAGTTAGTTATTATTATTTTTTTTGGTCAGAGCCTCACTCTGTCACCCAGGCTGGAGTGCACTGGTCACCACAGCCTTGACCTCCTGGACCCGAGCAATCATCCACCTCAGCCTTTCAAAGTGCTGGGATAACAGGCATGAACCACTGTGCCCAGGTATAAGTAGACTTTTATTTTTTAGCTAGTCCAGCTCTACAGTGCACATGTCCGTGTATTTCTCTAAGACAAATACCTAGCATCTGAATGCTACACCAACAATTATACATATTTTTAGTTTTGAAAGCTGCTCTCTAAACTGCCCTGCCTGAACAGCTTTACCAGTTTCCGCTCCATCAGCATGTGAAGAACTGCTTTCCCACCCAGCTGAGAAAGCCAGTGCTAGACAGTGTCAACCCTTAGTGATGTCACTAGTCTCAGGAAGGTACTTGGTTTTGTTTCCAATTCCCAGATCCACAGTGAGTACGATCCACTTGTCAATGTGTGTCATTCCTTTCTTCTCCAGATTTCCTATTTAAAACCTTGGCATTCTGTCCTTCTTTTCATTTTTTTTTTTTTTTTCCATTTGGATTTGCAAGCACTTTCCTTTGCATTATAGATATTAATCCCTTGACTGCTCAATATTCTTTCCCCAAGCTGCAGATGCTCTTTCAGGCTGTCCCTAGTCTTTCAACTCCACGCGGTATTCTAGCACTACCATGCTCTCCACTTTTATAGAGGCATATACAATCATTTTTAGGTGAGAAGGATAATACAGGCTTAAAAATATTTTTCAGATCTCTTATTATCTATAAATACAGTTTAGAGAAAAATGATTTTTAAATAGTGAGCCATTAGAAGTTGTTCGAGATTGCTGCGTAATTGTGGAGGTTATAGTTTTATATGAAATAAAATCAACTGAAATCAGAGTCTATTCACTTGTAACCTATAGAAAGGCAAGGGTCTTCTATGAAAAGCTCTCAAAATTAAAAGAAATCAGCTGTACCCTTATATTTCACAGAAAAGTAAATCAGATTTGATGCGTGTGTGTGGTCTTAGATTCCCTGTTTTTCATAAATTATGAAACAAACAAGTACCATCAAGATTTTTTTAAAGATATCTTATTACTTCCCCTTATACACTTAACAATGTAATTTTTACTCTACTATGAGTAAAATCTGTAAAATATTAAAATGCAATTCTGGCTGGTGTTTCATGATTTCTACAATAGTTTATTTTCAAGAAACTTTCATATGCAGTGTTAAAAATGAGAAATTATATCTATCTAAAGTTAAGATTTTCCACATGAAAAAGTTGTTCTAGACAGAAAGTTAAATTCTAAATTATCAGAATATACAACTTTATGTAGTTTCATCATTTCCCTCTTCACATGTCCCTGTAAATTAGGAACACAGCATATTGCAATGAGTAGTAGCTACGTATATTTTTATGGCCCCTAGTTTATTCCCTTCAAGAGTGACATTAACACCTGTCACACCGTGCTCTATTGCATTCTCCCAAATTGACTTTCAGTTCAACACATGCCCATTCCCACCATCATTTAGTGAGAGGTAATCCTCAGTGTGCACGGTGCAGCTTCCTCTGTTAAGATATGCACGATGCAAGAGGTTCTATCTTAAAAATCTTGCTTCCCTTTTCTTGAATAATTTGAACTAGAAATGTGGCCCAGGAGGAGGAGGGGTAAGAGGGGCAGAGGTCAAATTGCAATAAAATCACATATCAACAAATAATAATCATCTCATATTTTAAAATATACCTGGAAGGGAAAATCAATAATGTAAAGCTATTAATACATTTTTAGATTAAATGAAACTTACAACATACTTGTTCAAGTTCTTACTGGAAACAAACATCTTTCAAAAAATGTTTATATTACAAAAAATTCACAGATTTTTTGAGTCAAGAAAGAAGTAGAGGATTATAATCAGCAGAAACAATCAATTTTTATCATTTGTTCAATTAATACTTATTGGTTCTTTGCAAATGTAAGACACTATTGCAGGATGACATATTGGTCATAAAAATATAAATAACACACAGCCCCTGCCATCCAGATGCTCACAGGTTAGTATCAACATTTTTACTTGAATTTAGTAAATTTAATAGCACACACTGAAGTGATAGCTAAGTGAGAACTTAAATATTTGATAGAGTGAAATGAATTTTCACATAATTCATTTTTACAAATTAAATATTAAACAAAATATTAAATGTGGCATTTTTACCTCACCAAAACAAATATCACTAGTCAAACAATTGTAAATGGCTAAAAGCCATGACTGGGCCAGGCACAGTGGCTCATGCCTGCAATCTCAGCACTTTGGGAGGTTAAGATGGGAAGATGACTGAGCCCAGGAATTTGAGACCAAGCCTAGACAACACAGAGAGATCTCGTCTCTATGAAAAAATTTAAAAAATAACTAGCCAGGTGTGGTGGTATATGCATGTAGTCCCAGCTACTTGCGAGGTTAAGGAGGAAGGCTTGGTTGAGTGCAGGAGGCCGAGACTGAGGTGAGCCATGATCATGCCACTGCACTCCAGCCTGGGTGACAGAGTGAGATCTCAACTCCAAATAAGTAAACAAACAAACAAACAAATAAATAAATAAGCAAGCAATCCATGTCTCAGAATGAGTCTATTTCACAGTTTGTTTTTTTAATCTGTGATTTCCTTGTAGTGGTGCTAAAATTATTTACTCTCTTAAATATAAATGGGTGAATAATACACATAGAAATGGCAAGTAACTTTTGTCAGAAATAATAATACATAACCCCTTGACACAAGTTTGGGTAAAAACAAACACAAGCACACACATGTGAGAGGTACGACTTCCTTTTGGAAAGGCTTACTGCGATCATGTGAAACAGCACCTCCGGTCTTTTTGGACAGCTCACAGCCTGCTAGCTGTTTCACACCAACTGGAAGTGTCCATCCATCCTCTGTTCATATGTAAGCTCCGGGCAGAGCTTCAGCTCTTCTGTCACGCCATGCATCACCATTTCTCATGCACAAAGTTGCCATGGAACACATTTGCGTTACCTGATAGCGGGGACCATCAGGTCAGGGTATCATCTTGGAAATCAAATTTTTCCTTTCTAAAAATATAAGAAACTTAAGATTTTCCAAAGATAAATGAAAAAGAAGAGGAAATCATGACACTTTGAGAACAGACATAAGGTATATTTTGATGCAAAAAGGTGAAGGGAGCTTCAAATCCAAACAGACAAGGGCCAAAATTCAGATGAGATGACTTCCCTGGCTTAAATTCTGAGCAAGTTCATTGAGGAAGCTCAGTTCTGCACGAGTCATTTTGCAACATGGATATACCATGACTGACCTCACAGAGTCAGACAGAAGACTGACTGTCCAGCTGTGGCACAGTATCCAGCAGCTGATAAACGGCCATGCTCCTCTGTCCAGCCATGAGGTTGGCTGCCAAACCTCTACAAAGGCGTGCCCCATTTTTGTCTCCAAGTTTTCACTCATGTAGTAATTATCAAAGCATGGCCAAGCTGCATCAGCTTCCCCAGGAACCTGTTAGAAATGCAGGTCCCTAGGTCCCAGCTGAGGCCTATGTATCAGGAACTCTGCCAGTAGGGAGTGCCCAGAAACCTGTGTCTGGAAGCCGTCCAGGGGCACCCGATGGGCCTGAGCTTGAGAACCACAGCTCTGTTGACTCTGAAGCAGGTGAAGACCGTGCCAAGTCTAGTCAAGTGACCCAGTTCCCCTGTTCCAGCACACCTCCTGCTGCCTTGGTCTCCCTTTGGGAATTCAGCAGCTGTGGCTGGCATCCTCGGTGACACAGCCTTGAAAAGCGGCCCCAGCCGGGCTACTCCACAGGGTAATTCTCTCCATCAGAAGGCAGCTTCAAACCCAGATCTTAAGTGATTTGATGTTAAAAAATACATTGTTACAAAATCTTCTTTTCCAGACATTTGCTCAGCAATCCTAACCAGCTGTAACAGAAACCATTCTCCGCCTCCTTAGGGAGTTTTTAAAAGATAAATTTAAATAGGAAAATCCCTATAATTTTTCAGGCACGTTTCAAGAAATTTAATTATCAGATTCTCCCCCTCCATTCTCTTTCTGGCACGGATCCTCTTATCTTTTATAATAACTCTTCAACCAGATGTTGTCAATATATTGCGCCTCTTTTTTTTAAGGTCCTTACTTAATCCTCTTCTTTTGAACAAAATATTATTCTTGAAAGGAAATGAAAGCAGCTGAGCTCACCTAAATTCTGTAGCATACAAATTCTGTAAAACCATTTTTCTTCTTGCTACAACCACCATACACCCACGCCGGTGTCAACACATCTAATATTTAGTGGCCACCTGGGAGTTCTACACCACCTCATTTTAGATGCTGGAGAGATTAGAGCAAGGCTTGAAAGACTCTTGCTTTGAAAAATAACTACCATTAAGCACACACACACAAATATACACAAACTCAATATCCTGCTGTGAAATGAGCTTTGATATAAGAAACCCCAAATAAATAGGATTTTTAAAATTTTTCAAATAATTCTTAGTGTGGAAATTATCCAGTTATTTAATTTTCTATGAGGTAGCCGAATCTTCTGAAATATTACCAACCTGAATTGTGTTATACATTTGAACTCATCTAAATTGCGTTTGTTCTTCTATTTTACACATTCCTTCAGTGTTAAAATGTGTTGTCTCATTATTTTAGATTTTACAGTTGTACTGACACCAAAAAAATTTTTTCTACAAAAATATCAGTTAATCATTACTGCGATATAATATTGATATTTTGTTTTTTATATATCAGCCTATTTCAAAGGGACAAAGGTCCTAACAAGTTTGGCAGAGAAGACTGACATATTCCCAGTAGAAGAGGAAGAAAAAATACTGTTTCATCTGAAATGGGAAAAATAAACCACAGAAAATTTGCCCTCATCACAAAACAAAGGAAAGCCAGTATCGCTGTGATCTTGTAAAGAATCTGTATATATTCGAGACTTGCATCGTCAGAAACAAAATCATTCAAACAGCAAAATATTCAAGTCATGGAGTTATCTGAGCAAGCACTGGCACTAATCAGATAGCATTCTAGAATGCTACTTGTTGCATTTGTAGCTCAACAAGATGCAGTAGTGGCATTGTTCTGTTTTACAAACAGTCAAAATTAAAAAGAAAAGGCAGGCACAGTGTGGCGTGATGGGAAGTATTGCTTTGCTCCATGTTTTCTAGCACCTGGTAATTTTGCCTGAGCACAGATTCTCTCAATGTGGGCAGGCCCCTTCTGTCCCACTCCCTCCTTGGGGACACCCCAGAGCATATTAGTGCCCTTCCTCATGCCCCACATTTAACCTATCACCTAAGAAGGACAAAGTCTACCAAGTGCAAATAGAAAATAAGAGGCAAACAGGAAACTGCAACTTTCTTTTTTAAGTGGGGGGGGGTCTCACTCTGTCACCCAGGATGGAGTGCAGCAGCACAGCCATGGCCCTTCACAGCCTCAACCTCCTGGGCTCAGGTGATCCTCCCACCTCAGACTCCTGAGTAGCTGGAACTATAGGCGTGCACCATCATGCCTGGCCAATTTTTAAAATTTTTGTAGAGACAATATCTTACTACATTGCCCAGGCTGGTATCGAACTCCTGGGCTTAAGCAATACTCCTACTTTAGGTTCCAAAAGTGCTGGGATGACAGGTGTGAGCCACCAGGCCTGCTCCACAGAAATCACAATTGTATTTATTTATTTATTTATTTTTTGAGTTGGAGTCTCACTCTGTCATCCAGACTGGAGTGCAGTGGCACGCTCCCGGTCACCGCAACCTCGACCTGCTGGGCTCCGGCGATCCTTCCACCTCAGCCTTTCAAGTAGCTGGAACTACAGGTGCGCTACCACGCCCGGCTAATTTTTTGATTTATTGTAGAGGTGAGGTCTCGCCAAGTTGCCCAGGCGGGTCTCAAACCCGCGGGCTCAGGCAATCCACTCACCTCAGCCTCCCAAAGCGTGGGATTTTAGGCTGAGCCACTAAGCCCGGCTAGGAATCACAATTTTAATAGTAGAAACTAGAGCTGGAGAACAAACTTCTTGTGCTGTTGTCATCAATGTCCTGGTCATGAGCAAAATGTGACTGAATCATAATGGCCTATTATTTGGGGAAAATACATGAGAAATCACTTTCTAGTATAGTAATCTCCACATGTGCACAGAGGATATGTTCCCAGACCCCCCAGGCATGCCTGATACCGCAAACAGTGCAAATTCAAATATGATGTGTTTTTCCTATACATACACACCTGTGATGAAGTTTTATTTCTAAATTAGGTATAGTAAGAGATTCACAGCACTAACAACAACAAAGAATACTTACAACAATATGCTGAAATAAAAGCTGTGTGAATGTGTTTTTTCTCTCATTCTTTCTCTCTCAAAATGCATTACTGGGATATACTCACCTACTCCAGACCACGATTGACAGTGGGTAACTGAAGCTGTGGAAAACAAAACCATGGGTAAGGGGAACTACTGTAGGTCTCAGTGTGTTAAGATAGGGCAAGCATTCCTGTTTTCCTCATATAATGGACAATGTGGTTCTCTCATTGTTCCACATTATTCAAGTTACCCCAACTCTACTGAGAGTTGATAGCTGTGTTCTAACAACTATAGGAACAAAAAAGTGAAATTCAACTACTCTATCTACTTCTTTTTTTTAGTCCATTTTTAAATATTCACAATCAAATGGGTCACTTGGGAGAAGCAACAAATCAGTATTCTGAGTTCCTTTGTGACTAGCTCAATCTCAAACTGAGCAACTGAGGTTAAATGGTTCAGGTGCTCAAAGTAAACTAGCAATTGCATGACCCAAATGGGCAATTTTTGATAGACTATATAATTAGAACTTTCCAATAATAAAATATTTTATTCTGAAAATGAAGAAATAATATTTTCAATATCATTGCATTTCTAGAATTTACATTAACTAAAAAGATCAAGAAAGCTATGTCTGGTTTAATGGTGGTCAAATAGGAAGTGATTTTTTTCAGTGGAGATCATTGGCAGAAGTTGACATTTAAAATTGTTGCTATATCAACTCCCTGTCATCAAATAAAATTGTTGCTATATCAACTCCCTGTCATCAAATATGGTTCTGCATTTAATGAATCTCATACAATTAAGTCTTTATGATCATTTAGTAAACCGTTTTGATTTTTGTTTTATGAAAGAACTTGTAACGTGTATCTCCACCTTTATTTGGACTACATTGAAAAATTCAACACATGCTGAAAAAGTACCCTTTTGTGAAATATTTTTTAAAGTACTGAATTTGACTGAGATTGAATCCAAGATCGCCACTGTGGAGCAGTGAACTGGCACCTCTCCTGCTGAGTAAGGCAGAGAGTAGGAACCCAGCCACTGTTAGATGAAGACACGCTGAACAGTTTTGGATAGGTGAAGCGTTCGCCAGCTCTGTGAACACATAGGGATCAGAAAGCGACAGCAAATGTTGGAATCTGGGCACCCCATCCCACGCCATGTGCCAGGCTCACACAGAAGTCTTGCTCTATAAATGAGAGGGGGTGAGTATGGGTGATCCTGATGCAGTTTGGGGTAAGTTCCCCCTCCCATCAACTGCACGTGAGTCACTGGTCCAATGCAAGAAGAGTCCTGGTCGGGGCATAGTGGTGGGCAGCTGGAGGCCAAGTAGAATAGGGAATAAACTTGTACCCATACAGCCACCAAGAGTATTCCTTTCACCAGTGGAGCCCAGTGGCTGGCTCATAGGTCCAGTAAGCTCACCTACAGATTAAACTCAGCTGGCATCCCCCAACATCTACCAGCCAACCCTTCCTCTCACCAGATCATGAAGAATCACCTCTCAGGCCCATGCATCCATAGGGCAGATCCTACCCATAGCAGGGAATTCACTCTCTTTTAAGTGCTGAGTGCAGACTTGAACAGGGAGGGAACAACATGAAAGACACCCCAAGGCTTTCTCGGTGAGAAGGTTTTTGGGCTGCAAACTTTAAACAACAAACAGGGTGCCCAGCTCCCCATCTGTTCTCTGTAGAATACCTGCAACGGGGTCTGAAAACCAACCAGACCAGACTAATCACAGGGGAAAGAATCTGCAGCAGAGGGCCTTTCGCAGGGTGGAGCATGGAGTAGAAGTGAGTGCCCTTCTCTCTCTCTCTCGCTGAGTGATCTATATTGAATGACAGAAAGGGCCCTAGAACAGAGGGTCATTGAGTAGCTTCAGAGCAACAAAACCAAAGAGGAAAGACAGAGAAGGAAGAGAGAACTGTCACAAATGAGGAAGAATCAACAGAAAAAATACAGGCAAGTCTTAGAGTCTTAAAGAGACAGTACCTATAAAAGCAGCTATCAGAGCCCAAACAATGGAAGCTCCCCAGAACAACCTGTCTCAGATGACAGTCACAGAAATCAGAGATTGGATAGCTAAAATGAATAAAGAGAACCACGGGAAACTAGAAGCAAAAGTTACCGAAGTCATATAAGAAGTAAAAGTGGAGTTGGTCAATTTCAGAAAGGCCCGTTGTGAGATAATGAAATGAAGAACTTCATACTGGAAATTAAAAACATAACAACAAGCATAGGGAGTAGGATCAGTCAGATATAGGAAAGAATCTCACAGCTTGAAGAACAAACTATGGAACTATTTCAGTCTGTCAAAAAACATAAAAAAGAGTTTTAAAAAAATGAACAAAGCCTCCAAGAGACGTGGAACTATGGCAAGGAGATCAAATCTATATTTGATTGGTATCTCTGAAGGAGAAAGGGAAACTGAGGGCCAGGCATGGTGGCTCAAGCCTGTAATCCCAGCACTTTGGGAGGCCGAGGTGAGAGGATCGCTTGAGTCCAGGGGTTCGAGACCAGCCTGGGCAACTTGGTGAGACCTCATCTCTACAACAAATAAAGAAATTAGTCAGGTGTGGTGGTACATGCCTATAGTTTCAGCTACTTTCAAGGCTGAGGTGGAAGGATAGCTTAAGCCCAGCAGGTAGAGGCTGCGGTGGCTGTGAGCGTACCACTGTACTCCAGCCCAGGTGCAGGGGGCCAGCCCCTGCAGAGAGATTTAGGGGGTCCCTTGGGAGGTGTGGCGGCATTGGCAATTCTGTAGAGATAGATATTAAAAGAAAGAAAGAAAGAGGGGAGAAAGAAAGAGACTGGACTCTGTCTAGTGCAGAAGCCATTTAATGGGACGAACCATAAGCCTTTTATCACAAATTTTCACAGGTTAAATCACAAGACTTTCACGTGAACACAAAGCCAGGTGGATGAGGGGCATCCCCCAACCACCAGGTGTTTCCTCAGGCATGAAGAAGGACAATCACAAGACATTACATGAACACAAAGCCAGGTGGATGAGGGGCATCCCCCACCCACCAGGCGTCTCCTCAAGCATGAGGAAGGGCAATCCCAATCAAATCACAAGACATTTACATGAACACAAAGCCAGGTGGGTGAGGGGCGTTCCCCCACCCACCAGGTGTTTCCTCAAGCATGAGGAAGGGTAATCCCAAAATTATCTCACTGTTCCTCATGCTTGGCAAATATTCTTCAAAAGCAATACGACAATTTCTAACATCATAATATTCCAATGATTAATAACTTTTAAAACTTATGCATACACAACACCTAATGACTAACTTAAATCTTAATTCCTTTCTATTTTACGCTAATTCTACCTACACTAGAGAAACTCTTAATTATAGCCCAACCCAGTTCCTAAAGAATGTGGCCCAGTCAAAAGATCACACTGGGCCGTTTCTAGGAACAATTGATTACAATCTCTTAACGAAATGGCTGTTCTAAAATCCTATATATCTATCTTAATTTCTATAAAAGTTCCTAATTCCTAATCCTAATATATAAAGCTGATCATCAGCAATAAAGCTTCTAAAAATAAAACCCAAATATAAACTGTAAATTGTACTAAGGCCAAAACCACAATAGTAGAAAATGGGAACAATGAAATTTCTAAAGTTAGCTGTATTCTTATTAAAGCTCAAAATATCATGATTGATCATGCTTGAACTAACATAATTCACTGATGCAGCATAACCTATTCTACCAATACTTTCTATGAATAAAATAAATTCAATTTCTATAATAAGTAGAAAAACTCTACACTAACTGTGGCTAAAACCAGTTTAAAAGAATGCAGCCCAGTACAAAGTACATGCTGGGCCCTTAGGAACATGGCCCAGCCCAAAGTTTGTGCTGGGCTATTTCTGGTAACTCTAGATAATAATCTATACCATTTAAAGTTGAAAACAGCTCTCCATATGTATATACTAATTCTACAAATATACTTTTAAATCTTATAAAGAAGTTTGTACCGTATAGAAGGCTCCCAAATGTGACCTGAGTTTGAATTATATCTAATACCTAAGCTGAAACCGCAGTTCATGGGAAACAGGAACAATGAGTTTCTAGAGTGAGGCATGCCTGTCACAGTCACAGAGCCTTCAGTTTAGGTAGGCAGAGATCCTTTTGGCTAAAATGAAAAAGGGAGGAGGGAATGGGGTCAACAGCTCCCGAACACATCCTAGTGGTCTCGGGGTCCATGGCCCACCTTGATCCCTAACGTTCAGGTGTGCCTCCATGGCCGGCTCCCAACACCTGGGTAACAGAGTAAGACTCCAACTCAATAAAAATAAAAATAAAAAAGAAAGGAACATTGAGAACACCATGGAACAAGCATTCCATGAGTTTATCTAAGAAAATTTTCCATATCTCACTTGAGAGGTGACTATTTAAGTGCAAGAGATTTAGAGAAACCCACAAGGTATCACATGAAAAGACCATCCCCAAAATACATAGTAATCTGCTTCTGCAAAGTAAGCATGAAAGAAAAAATCCTAAAGGCAGCAAGAGACAAAGGTCAGACTACTTACAAGGGAAGATCCATCAAAATTACTCCAGACTTTGCTGCAGAAATACTGCAAGCCATGAGTGGAGTCCCAGTTTTAACATTCCTTTTTTTTTTTTTGAGGTGGAGTCTCACTCTGTCACCTAGGTTGGAGTGCAGTGGTTCACTTATGGCCATCCCAGCATTGTCCTGCTGGGCTCTGGCGATCCTTCCACCTCAGCCTTCCAAGAAGTTAGAACTACAGGTGCACACTACCACACCTGGCTAAATTTTTAAAAAAATTTATAGTAGAGATGAAGTCTCACCAAGTTGCCTGGGCTGGTCTTGAACCCACAGGCTCAGGCAATCCACTCACCTCAGCCTCCCAAAGTGCTGGGATTACAGGCTGAGCCACCAAGCCTGGCCTTAACATTCTTAAAGATAAGCAATTCCCGCCAAGAATCACACCAAGCTAAGTTTCATTAGTGATGGAAATTTAAAATTCTTCCCAGACATCCAATTCCTAAGAGAATATGTCACTTCCAGATCAGTCATTCAGGAGATGCTTAAGAAGGTATTGAACACAGAAACAAAAGGACAGCTATACCCATCACAAAAGTACAGACAAGCACAGAGTTAACAAAGCATTCACAAAAATGAAAAAATATTTATATAAATACATAAGCAAAAAGGAAGTAAAACAACCTCCTAAGAGTCCTATAACAGGGATAAACTCTCACATTTTCATAATTAATTTGAATGTGAATGAACTAAATGTGCCACTGAAGAGGCATAGAGTAGCAAATTGGATAAAGAAGCATGATGCAACAGTCTGCTGCATTCAGGAAACTTCACTGCAAAGGTTACACACAGGCTCAAAGTTAAAGACTGGAAAATGATCTTTCAGGTAAATGGAAAGCAAAAGACTGCAGGAGTAGCTATTCTGATATCAAAGTAGACTTCAAGCCATCAAAAGTTAAAAAGGACCTGGAAAGACCTTATGTAATGATAAATGGCTCAATTCACCAGCAAGAAATATCGATGTTAAACATATATGCACCCAGCACAGGAGCTCCGGATTTTATAAAACAACTACTAACTAAACTAAGAGAGGACATTGACATGTACACAATCATAACTGGAGGCCCAAATACCCCACTAACTGCCCAAGACAGATCATCAAGGCAAAAAAATCAACAAGGAGATCTGGAAACTTAGCTCAATGCTTGATCAAATGGACTTAATAGACATCTACAGAACTTTCCACCCAACATCTACACAGTATACATTCTACTCTTCGGCACATGGAACATACTCCAAGATGAATCACATTCTCAGATATAAAACAAGTGTGAACAAAGTTTAAAAGATTGAAGTAAAAGCATGCATATTCTCAGATAACAATGGAATAAAAATACATATCACCACCAACAAGATCCCCCCCCAAAACACACAAAGACATGGACACTAAACAACATACTGCTGAATGACTTCTAGGTCAACACAGAAATCAAAATGGAAATAAAAAGATTCCTGGGGACAAACAAAAACAGAGACACAATCTCTGAGATGCCATGACACCAGTGTTAAGAGGAAAATTCATAGCATTACATGTATACATGAAGAAAATAGAAAGATTACAAATAAACAGCCTAATGCCACACCTAAGGAAGTTGAAAAGGCAAGATCCTTTATATTCTAATTTCAGTTGAAAAATCCAGATCACTAAGATAAAGCCACAATTGCAGGATACCGAAGACAAAAATATCATAGAAATGATCAACAAAACAAAAAACTGGTTCTATGAAAGGATAAATAAGACTGACAGACTCCTATCCAGATTGACTAAAAACAAACAAACAAAAAAAAAAACACAACAAAACAAAAAGGAGAGAGAAAGTCCAAACAAACACAATTAGAAATGAAAAAGATGAAGTCACAACTGACTGAAGTAATTCAAAAGATTTTCAGAGATTATTATCAACACCTGTACACAAATAAACTGGAAAATCTAAAGGAAATGAAAGATTTTCTGACATCACACAGCCTCTCAAGATTGAAAGAAGAAACTGAAACTCTAAACAGACCACTAACAATCCAGGAAATCGGTTCAGTCCTAAGAAACCTCCCTGTCTAAAAAAGTCCTGGACCAGATGGCGTTCCAGCTGAATTCTACAAGACATACAAAGTGAAGCTGATGTCAATCTTATTGAAAGTATTCCAGGCAATCAAGAACAATGGAGTTCTCCTCATCTCATTTTATGAAGCTCACATCATACTGATACCTAAATCTGGCAAAGATGTAACAAAGAAAGAGAACTACAGGCCAATCTTGATGAACATAGATGCAAAAATTCTCAATAAGATTTTGGCAAATTGGATCCAACAATACGTCTCAAGGATCATTCACCATGACAAGTGGGCTTCATTGCTAGGATGTAGGGTTGGTTCAACATTCACAAAACCATAAACGTAATTCATTCAGGCTCGGTGGCTCAGCGGCTCAGCCTGTGATCCCACACTTTGGGAGTCTGAGGTGAGTGAATTGCCTGAGCCTGTGGATTCTAGACCCGCCTGGGCAACTTGGCGAGACCTCATCTTTACAATAAATAAAAAAAATTAGCCGGGCGTGGTAGCGCACGCCTATAGTTCCAGCTACTTGGAAGGCTGAGGCGGAAGGATCGCCGGAGCCCAGCAGGTCGAGGCTGTGGTGGCCAGGAGCATGCCACTGCACTCCAGTCTGGGCAACAGAGTGAGACTCCAACTCAAAAAAACCACAAAAAACAAAAAACGTAATTCAGTACATTAACAGACGTAAAAATAAGAACTACATGATTATCTCATTAAACACAGAAAATCCAGCATTCCTTCTTGATAAAACCCTTGAGCCCCTACACATAGAAGGAACATTCTTCAAAACAATAAGAACCATTTATGATAAGCTCACAGTCAACACTGTATTGATGGGCAGAAATCGGAAGTATTTCTCCAAAAACTAGAACAAGACAAGGATGCCTACTCATATGCTTCCTATTTAACATAGTGCTGGAAGTCCAGATCAATTGGACAAGAGAAGGAAATCAGACGTATCCAAATAGGAAAAGAGGCAGTTAAGCTAACCCTCTTTGTGGATGGTATCATTCAATACCTAGAAAACCCTAGAGAGTCTGTCAGAAACCTCCTTGTGCTGATAAACAACTTCAGTAAAGTCTTCAGTTGCAAAATCAATGTGCAAAACACAGTTGCATTTCTATACACCAGCACCAAGCAGGTGGAGAACCAAATAAAAAACACAATTCCATTCACAACAGCAAAAAAAAAAAAAAAAAAACCCAGAAAAGAAAAGAAAAGAAATACCTTGGCATTCACCTAACCAGAGAAGTGAAAGACCTTTACAACGAGAACTACAAAACACTGCTCAAAGAAATAAAGGATGACACAAACAAGTGGAAAAACATTCCATGCTCATGGATTGGAAGAATCAATAATGTCAAGATGTCCATACTACCCAAGGCAATCTACAGATTCAATGCAATATCCATCAGATTACCAATATGGTTTTTTACAGACATGGAAATGATAATACAGAAATTTATATAGAAACAGAAAAGAACACAAATAGCAAAAACAATCTTCAGCAAAAGGAACAAAATGGGAGGTATCACACTTCCAGACTTTAAATGTTATTACAAGGCTATAACAACCAAGACCGTATGGTACTGGTACAGGAATAGACACATAAACCAATGGAACAAGACAGAGATTCCAGAAGTAAAAACATGGTCTCTCAATCAACTCATCTTTGACAAAACCACCAATAACAATCACTGGGGAAAGGAGACCATATTTAGCAAATGGTGCTGGGAAAACGACATGCAGAATGAAGCTGGACCCCTACCTGTCACCATATACAAAAATCAACACCGAATGGATCAAGGACCTAAATGTAAAACCTCAAATTATAAGAAACAGAAGAAAATGTAGGAAACATCCTTATGCACATCAGAGTAGGCAATGAATTCTTGACCAAGTCCTTAAAAGTCAATGTCATAAAAGCTAAGATAGACAAGTGGGACCTCATCAAACTGAAGACTTTTGCATAGCAAAAGAAACCACCAAGAGAGTAAAGAGACAACTCACAGAATGGGGGAAAAATTTTTGCAAATTATGCACCTGACAAAGGCCGAACATCCAAGATCCACAGGGAACTCAAATGCAACGAAAGGATAAAAACAAGCAATCCTATTAAAAAGTCAGCAAAGGACATAAACAGACACTTCTCAAAAGATGACATACGACCAGGCAACAGGGACAAGAAAAACACTCAGTCTCACTAATCATCAGAGAAATGCAAAACAAAACTACGATGAGATATCACCTAACTCAGTAAGGATGGCCATCAATAAATCAAAAAACAACAAAAGTACTGGCACAGATGTGGAGAAAAGAGAATGCTTCTACAGTGTTAGTGGGAATGCAAGCTAGTGTGACCTCTGTGGAAAGCAGTGTGACGATTCCTACAATAACTAAAAATTGATCTTCTATATAATCCAGCAATCTTCCTGGGAATATAACTGGAGGAACGTAAATCATTTCACAAAAAAGACAACTGCATACATGTTTATTGCTGCGCTATTCACAATAGCAAAAGCATGGAACCAGCCCTGTTGCCCATTGAAAGTCGAGCGGATAAAGAAAATGCGGTACATATATACAATGGAGTATTATGCAGCCATAAAGAAAAACAAAATTATGGGCTTAACAGAAAATTGGATGGAGTTGGAGACCATCATACTAAGTGTACCATCACAGAAACAAAGAACTGAATACTGCATGTTCTCACTTATAAGTGGGCCCTGCATGCTAGCCACATCAACACAAGGGAAGGATTGGCAGTTGCTGGGCACTGCCAGGGGAAGAAGGGAGGAAGGAGGGTGGGAGCCCCGTTTCAACAGTGAGGGCCAGCTAAAAGCCCAAACTTCACCTACATGCAGACTACTTTTGGAGTTAATCATCACTTATATATCACAACTGTATAATAATAAATAAATAAATATTTAAAAACTATAGACAAAATGTAAAAAATAACAATAATAAAGCACTACATCTGCTCTTGCATGTGGAATATATCTGAGGGAATCAAACTACTGCAATGAAAAATTTGATGTTCATAACACTGATAGACTCACCCTCCTCTCTGTTCTAATTGATTCATTCATCTCTAGTGAAGTTGTACCATCATCAAGAACAACTTGGCCACTGATTGAGCCTTTGAGCATTTGGACATTAATTCAATATATATGTTAATTCTAATACAAAGAAAACTATGATAAAAAGTACTATTGAGGAGGAAACACTGAAAATG
Organism: Carlito syrichta; assembly: GCF_000164805.1. NCBI lineage: Eukaryota > Metazoa > Chordata > Mammalia > Primates > Tarsiidae > Carlito > Carlito syrichta. The sequence continues at coordinate 158,259 of NW_007247396.1, forward strand.
CACCTCAAAAAACATTACGCAGAAAAAGTATTTCATACAGCTTTCAAAATACCACATGTAGTATTGTATTAGTGCCATTAAGAAGGTGCCAGTGACACATGCAATGACGTATTAGTTTTGTAGGAAAACTGTGAAGGAGGGGAGGGTAGAGACATTTCCCATTTTCTATATATTTTATGAAGGAAAAAAAAACTTAAGAGTAGAATTTTTGTATTAGGAAAAAGTTTTTCTATAAGTACTATTGAGGACATTAAATTATTTCCCCAGAGCTGTTAAAATAACCTGATTCTGGAAGTGCTTTTACAACTTTTAAACTTTCTTGACTCTTTAATTTCTGACACTTCCATTTGAATTCAGCAGTACTCTCATGTGATTTAAAGTATTACTACTGTCCAGGTGTGGTGGCTCACACCGATAATCTCAGCACTTTGGGAGGCTAGGTTGAAAAGAATGCTTGAGCCCAGGAGTTCAAGACCAGCTGGGACAACATAGAAAGACCTTGTCTCTACAAATAATAAGAAACTTAGCCAAGTATGGTGTCACATGCTAGTAGCTACTAAAGAGACTGAAGTCCCAGCTAGTAACTACTACAGAGACTGAAGTGGAAGGATTGTCTGGGCCCAGTAAGTCAAGGCTGCAATGAGTCATGCTCATGCCACTGCACTCCTGCTGAGTGACAGAGTGAAACCCTGACTCAAAGGTTTTTTAACAAAAAGTTTTACTACTGAGTAACAATAAAAACTTACTTACTATTTCATACAATATTAAATTATATAAGTTTTGTGTACTGATGGGGAAAAGGTTGTAAATCTCTTACCCCTCACTCTCTTGAGTATGTGCTTTTGAGGCTCAGGAAAGAGAACTATTATACATACAGGAAAGAAATGCCACCTTTAAGAAAAATGTTTTGTAAGTGGCATTGAAATATTTCTTGTTAAATGGGACCGGTCTCTTCACACATCAAAAGCAGTAGAAACTCCTGTTAGAGACAATGAGAACTTTCTATTCAAGTTTTTAACTTCTACTCCAAATCCCTTTTCAAAGTACTATCCTGAAAAAACAAAAACAAAAAGTTGTTCTTTATGAAAAATTTGGTTGCTGGTAATCTTTCTTCTTGTTGATCATACTAAGCTTGTTTTGTTCCTCCCTATCTATTTAACCAAAAAAAAAAAAAAAGGCACAAGAGAAAGAGAGAGAGTGAAACACAGAGGAAATAGGAATTGTGAGGTATGGAGAAGAGAAAGATTCATCAAATAATTTCTTACTCCCTAAAAGAAAACACAGGAAGTTAAGAACCTGGGTGGCACACCCACATCAGATGGTGTCAGGGAGTATATTTCAGACGTTCCCACAAAGTTGTGGATGGGTTCAAGAAAAATATTTCTAAAAGCAAAATGGAAAAAGAGTTAATCAGTGGGAAAAGTTTGTTTGCAGTACAAACCTAACAATTAAGTGTTTTCACTAAAACTATCTCACCGGAAATAAGAGAATATTTTTATTATTTCAACAAATTATCTACAACATAATGCTATAGAGAAAGTAAAATGAACATGATGCAACTATATGTGCCTTGCTAACACTATGGACTGACTTTGACCATCATGCTACTGTGAAAGCACAGAATTGGTGTTTCCTGGAGGCATGAACTAAACACAGGGGTTCACCACTCTCATAAGACCCCAAAACACTAAGTTTAGCTAACAGGAGAAACCTCAAACAGGGCCGACCTTATAATGTTAAGGAAAACAACTCCTTCCTTAAAATCAAGACTAAGTAGAACCAAGCAGAGAAAAATCAACTATAGATTTGGCAAACCAATATTTAGCTGACTTTAGAGTGTCTAATGATAAGCAGATGTAAGTCTAACTTGAGGGGGAGAACGTTCTTTCCTCAAATGATGACCTATACACCATGAACAGAGAAGGACACCCTACAACCTGCCCACATAGATTGTTCTCATGGGCCAGGTCAGGTCCTTTCAATGTCTTGCAATCTGGTGCTTTTTTTTTTTTCTAATTACTTTCTGCTGATACATAACAGATGAACATATTTTGGGGGGTATATGTGATAACTTAATTCATTCATATAATTTAGAAAGACCAGTGTAATTGGGACATCCATCATCTTAAATAATTGCCTTTTCTTTGTGCTAGAAGCATCTGAAATATTCTTTTCTAGTTGTCCGAAATATACAACAGGTTACTGAACTACAGTCATCTGACATATGAAACACTAGGTCTCATTTATTCTATCAACTGCATATTTGTAACATTCATCCAGCATGCCCCGCACAGCATGCCTACCCGCTGCTTCCTGGGAGGAAATTCCTCCTTGACTCAGAACCTGACTCACTCTGACCCTCTCTGAAAAACCTCCTCCTGCCCCATCACTAAGCTAGTGGTTGGAATTGCACTGCTTCTGCAGCCCTTCGGGGATCACTCTTCAACATCACTTTCTTCCCCGTGTGTGTTTCTGCCTCCCCTACGACACCACATGCTTTTTGCCCTTGTCCTCTTGGCAGCCCTGAAGCCAAAAGCACGAAGCTTCAGACAGTTTTGCTGAATGAACAAAATCAGAGAAGGAGTGTTAGGAAGCAATGTTAGATAGGACACACAGTGGTCTACAAATGAGGTGCATTCAACCATAAAAGAAGAAGAAACAGACATATGCACTAGTTCCAGAAAGAAAGATACAGTCAAGGGGTAAAAATTAAAGGAAAGCAGAGATCAGGTGAAAATTTCTCTTTCTAAAAAATGTTTATTTATTTATTTACTCTTTTAAAAGACAAGGTTTCATTCTGTCACCCAGGCTGGAGTGTTGTTGTATGATCATAGCCCACTACAGCATCCAACTCCTGGGCTAAGTGATCCTCCCCCCTCAGCCTCCTGAGCAGCTGGAACTCTAGCCATGTGCCACCATGCCAGGCAAAAATTTCAAGTTGAGTAGAGCTGCCCAGCTAGAGCTCGGTCTTTTTATACGGAGCAGTGAACTCGTCATCAGACTACTATCAGCAAGGCCTCTTCACAAACTGAGAACCAAATTCATCAACTTACAAAACTAGGTGTATAAGTTTTTCTCTTTAAGAAAAACAATATTTTTATTTTGTAAGAGAAGAAAATCCAAACACTTAAAATTCTTGGACCTTTTAAGTCAATGAACTGTAATTTAGCTATTAAGAGACGTTAAACTAAACATACTAACCTATAATATGTCCAGATTTTCAGAAGATGGAGGCATCTTGCAAAAGAAATTTTTGAACATTTAAAAAATATAGAGGAAAAGCTAAGTGTTAATGTAGTCTTACTAATTATAAAAACTTAGTGGATGACTTCATTGTTATTGCTAGAATGTATGCTGCATTATAATAATTCATGTGAAAGTATGCCACATCAGGGGGTCCAATCATACACCACTGGATGTTAATTAAATGCTTCATGTTATTGAAGGTGAGACATCTCACTGGGTATCAAAAGTGTGATTTTAAAAAGGGAAGAGATGCTGTTCCTGCAGAGGCCTCACATTTCAAAGGCCATAACGCTTCTTTAAGTTTTTTTGTTTTATATAGGATGTAAAAACTCACTTTGTTAACATTTTTAGAATAAAGTATATGGTTATTGCAGAAAATCTCTAAAATAAAAACAATCATAAAGGAAATATGCACCTATAATCCAATCTCTCAAAAATAACAATCTTTCATGGTAGACTCTTCACATGTCTTCATCACGCAGGCAACTGGACACACATGCACGCACACACACACATATGCACACACACTTATCCATACCTATGTGATGTTTTTGCTCCACAGTATAATTTTTTTTTTTTTGAGTTGGAGTCTCACTCTGTCACCCAGACTGGAGTGCAGTGGCTGCTCCCGGCCACCGCAGCCTCCACCTGCTGGGTTCTGGCGATCCTTCTGCCTCAGCCTTCCAAGTAGCTGGAACTACAGGCATACGCTACGACACCCAGCTAATTTTTTGATTTTATTGTAGAGATGAGGTCTCGCCAAGTTGCCCAGGCGGGTCTCGAACCCCGCGGGCTCATGCAATCCACTCACCTCAGCCTCCCAAAGGTGCGGGATTACAGGTTGAGCCACTGAGCCCGGCTTAATTTTTTTTTTTTGAGTTGGAATCTCACTATGTCATCCAGGCTGGAGTACAGTGGCATGCTCACGGCCACCTCAGTGTCAACCTGCTGGGCTCCAGCGATCTGTCTGTCTCAGCCTTCCAAGTAGCTGGAACTACAGGCACGCACTACCATGCCCGGTTAATTTTTTTTATTTATCATAGAGATGAGGTCTCGCCAAGTTGCCTGGGCTGGTATCAAACCCACAGGCTCAGGCAATCCACTTGCCTCGGCCGCTCAAAGTATTGGGATTACAGAGACACCGAGTTCCACCATTTAAAGGTATTTTAGAAATGCCTTTAATCATTATTATATATGAGTCTTAAGTTACATGTAAAAAGGAATTTGTGTATCTGATTACATTTCTGATTAACTTGCAATGATATAAAATTCCTATTTCTGCGATGCAAAAATATTCTACTCTGAAGCATAGTAATATGACACCATGCATAGTATCTCCCTTGATGAGTGCAACAGTATCTAAATACTTAATATCTCACACAAGCCAAGATGATCTTTGAGTCAATGGAAGAAAATCATACAAAGAGGTGAGTGAAGTTAAAAGCTAAAAGCTTAATTCATGTTAAAAGTCAATTTCAAACTACATTGAGACATATAGTTTGAAAGTTTGTACCAATTTTCTTAAAAATAGGCTGCAGACACTCCTTGACTTACTGTGGGGTGGTAAATCCAGCATACGTCAAAATGCCTTTAACACACCACACCTGCCACATGCCGTGTCAGCCTGGCTTGCCTTACATGTGTCGGAACACTTACATGAGCTTAGAGTTGGGCAAAACCCTCTAACACAGTCAGTCTGTTTTATAATGGGGTGTGGAGCAGCTCACACAAGGGTACATCATAACCCCAATGTTGCTAGCCTGAGGAAAGACAAAAATTCAAAATTTGAAGTAAGGTTTCCATGAGTGTGTATCGCTTTCACACCATCATAAAGCTGAAAAACCTAAGTTGAATCCCTTTAAGTTGAGAACTACCAGCATTTCATTTCAAAATGGAACTTGCTGCTCTTCCTTGGCGCTGCCTACCAAGGTGGCCGCCATCTCCTACCCAGCATTGTGGCGAAACCCAAGATCATCAAAAAGAGGACCAAGAAGTTCATACAGCACCAGTCAAAACGATATGTCAAGATTAAGCGTAACTAGCAGAAGCCCAGAGGTATTGACAAAAGGGTGAATAGAAGATTCAAGGGCCAGATCTTGATGCCCAACATTGGTTATGGGAGCAACAAGAAAACAAAGCACATGCTGCCTAGTGGCTTCCGGAAGTTCTTGGTCCACAATGTCAAGGAGCTGGAAGTGCTGCTGATGTGCAACAAATTTTATCATGCTGAGATTGCTCCAAGAACCACAAAGCCATTTAGAAAGAGCAACCCAGCTGGCCATCAGAGTCACCAACCCTAATGCCAGGCTGCACAGTGAAGAAAATGAATAGATAGCTCATGTGCACGTTTTGTGTTTAAATAAAACCATAAAAACTGCAACAACAAAAAAAAACCCACAAAAAAAAAAAAAAAAATGGAAACTGTCGCCCAAACCTTAGTCTGATAACGCTTCAGTCCCAACAATTACTCTGCTTTCCCAGTGTAAGTGAGGGAAAAGAGTGGCCAAGAGAGATGAATAAGAAAGGAAAGGGGAGGCCAGGGGAGAAAGAGGGAAAGAAGGGCCTGAGGAGAGGGAAGGAGGAGTAATGGGGGACCAATGGCACAAGAAGTGAGAGGCTGTACGGAAGCTACGCTCATCCTCAAAGCCCGCATTAAATGTTCTCTCTTCCAAAAAACACTTCACTCAAGTCCCAGCCAGCAGTCATCTTCCCCATGTCGACACATTGCCAGATTACGCACTTTCACGCCTGTACTGGATAATTTTTGCCCTCAAAATACATGACTTAGTGTGCACATTATCTACCAAGCAGAATGCACACTTGTCCAGAGCAGGGCAGGATGCAGTCATCTCACCTGCACCAAGAACATTACTTAGAGACAAACACAAAACTCCAGAGAGCTCATCCTAGCACCACATCCAGTTCTCTAAGCGCTTTCCTGTGATGATCTTATTTGATACACACAAGAGTTATGCAGGGCACCGGCTCATACACAAAAATCACCCTCCATGGGGCTAAGTGACTTGTCCCAGGTCTAATGAGCAAGGTAAGTGGTGACACTGGGACTCAAATCCAGGTGCTCCAGCTCTAAACCTAGTATGTTTTCAACCACCTCCCACTACTGCAATCAACAGGGTACTTAGAATCAGGCCTCAAAACAATTACTCGTCAATTCATAAAATGCAGGTGCCTTTTTCAGCCCATCGCTAACACAGTGAAAGTGATTTGATCACTTCTGGTTTAATAAACACTCTGCTATTGAACCATAAGGGGATGGGGACAGGAGAAATCTCCTCTCCCGAGCTAAGCTCTGTCTTGCTTTTTCCACTTCCAGTCGATTAATTCTCACAATGCCCCTCCAATGTGGAAATGTATTCTCCTAAATCAATGTTTTGATCTTCTAATGAGGATAATAATTAATAAATATATACATGCTACTCCAAAAATTACAATATTTTAAGATATGTTTCTGCTCATAATTTTTTCCATATTCATTAAAATAATCAATCTTTATTCACTAAAACTTTTTGCATGCAGAAATGGATAGGTCACAATGTAATAAATGCATACCTATCATCCAGATCAACATGAAAATACTGCAGATACATTTGAAGTCCTCATGTAACCTTCCTTATTTTTATGGCCTTTTCTACACTTTCTCCTTAGAGGTAATGACTATATTATTCAGTCTAGAAATTAACTTTGTGATAGGCCTGCTCATAATTTTATAATTGCTAGCTATATATAATATTACCTTTCCTTAAAGATATTTCTCCAAGTCCCACTGTAACATAGCTCCTCTATAGAATTCTGGCTTGTTTCATCAGACATTTGCTTCAATTATCTGAAACAGAAGAATTACCTCTCTTCCCAATGATGATCTGAATCTTACTCTTAACACCTCTATTCACATCCAAGCATCAGTAAATATGTATTTATTGAGGCTCTATTCTGCACCAGGCACTGGATGTCCAGTAGTGAACAAAACGGACATGTTTGCGAAAGAGGATGACAGATCAGTTAAGGAAACGGGTAAGGCAAATAAATATGTAAACAATAAGAGCTACTGCAAAGAAAAGACAGCATGTAAGTTACAAGTACAGAGACTTGGTTTAGTTTGTGAGGTGGGACATGCAGACATCTTTCCTAAGTAAATCATATGGCAGGAGGATGTCCTCACCAGGTGAAGAATGGGGGCCAGGTAGGAGCAGGCAGAACATTCCCACCACGGGAGTTTGCTGGGCTGGAAGAAGTGACAGGTAGGCACTAGAGCAGGTGGAAGCTGGCAGGAATGAATTTGGACAGGTGGGTGGACCAGGACACTCAGGGCATGTAGGCCATGTATATTGAAGGCCCTGGGCTCTCTTCCAAGCAAAGGTAAGACACTGATGACTTGAAAGAAGGGCATGGGCCAATGGATGTCTAGGATCAATGAATCCACCATCAGTGCTGGTCTAGGAAGCAGAGTTTTTATTCAAAGTTCTGACTCTGTTGTTATAATAGCTAAGTAGCAAGGAGCTACTCGTTGATGACTCTTAACTCTTTTCCTTAACTGGAGGAGAAAAATGCAGTGTTATCTAGAAGATTTCCCTGCTCTAATATTGAAAGATACCAGGGAATAGTAACAAGTCCTCTGAGCACGGACACTTGAATGCTGCAGGATATAGCTGTAGTGTAGTGTGCAAGGATGAAATTGTTGAGTTGGTGAAACCATGGCAGGGCATGCAATGTGCATTCAGCGCTTTACACAATCAACGAAATCACTGTTAGCAACAAACTAGAGTGGGAGGATGCTGTTGGTGTTGCACAATTCTTACTATATGCCTGCTTAGAACTGTGATAATGCCACCTTACATGTGCATAGTCCTTTGGTTTCAAGACATCTTCATTCTTTAGTGACAGGGACAGGTATTCCTCTTTAAGGTGTCCTGTATCCTGTGTTATATAAGGAAGAACTGTTTTGTTTTTGTTTATTTTCTTTAAGACAACTAATAACTCAATTGGAGAGGTCACTGAAAAGGAAATGCCCTACACTGGGGAAAAACAACAACAAAACTTTTGGAACACGATGGAGCATGGGGCAGCCCTGAGACCCAGAGAGGCTCCACACTGCCCATGCCCAAGGTGCCTCTGCCACTAGATGCCACATACTTTCCATACTTTGCACATCCCCTGCAGGCCTCTCTGACCCACCACCCTTCCCTATGCAGTGTGGCTCTTAAGCATGGCATGGAGTACCACACCTCTATGCTTTTGTCCAGGCTGTTATTTCAGGGAGCCATATCTATTCTTTCCACTGTGACCTCCAAGGTATGGACAATAAGGTGTGTGCTCTCAGAAAACCCAATATTCCTCCACTTTTCTAGATTCGAACGATTATTTAATTTTTGCACAAACCAAAAAATCAATTCCCATAGAATTGATTCTAAACACAAAAGCAAGCATGGACGCTAAAATCTTATGGAACTACAATGATAAAAATCATGCAGGTACTTCAGAATATAAGGAGTCACTTTTAAGATGAGTAACATGATCACTGGACACTCCACGTTAGGCCCTCCGAGTTTGCATCGGCCGGTACTCAGGAGTCCAAACACCCCGTGTCACAAACCCTGTTCAATACAATTTATCTTTATTGTAGAAAAAAAAATTCTGGAAGCTTCTTCTATAAAATCCATACATTCTCACTGATTGGAATAGTTCCCTTTCAAGCAGGAAGAGCCTCTTATTGCAAAGTAGAAACTACAAAATGTGTCACTACAATGAGAACATTTTTGTCTAAAAGGCAATTCATTCTTTAGCTGCCAAATATGTACAAAAATAAACTAAGTAAACTCAGAAGATTGAGGTTGGGAATGGAAAAAATTCCGTTTCCCTCTAATTGTAATCACACTCTGTTCTTGTGCGTCTTTGGAACATTACCATCTTCCATTTCTTCTCTAGACTTGACTAATGTTTCTGCTAAGGAATGTTTAAGTAAGAGCAGTTTTATTTCTGAACATAAGTTATTAAAACAATGAAATGTCTTTATAGTGGCTTCTAATTAAGACATGTGGATTGAGCTTCTATAAGTTTTTACATAAATGTGATATTTAAAGAACGTTGTCCTCATTTTTAGATGCAGCAATAAGAAATTGTACTTCTTTTCCAATTACATGTAATGGCCACCTAGGTCATCTCTCAAATGCTTTTGATCTCAGCAATGTAGCTAAAAGAGTAAAATTATATTCCCCTTTGAAGTTCAGCTTCCTAGTCCCAATTTTTCTATTCATAGCAAAGTTCAAGTAAAAATTTCAAATAACATAGCATCTAAGAAAACAAAGCCATTGGGCGAAATTTCAGAAATGAAGGAACGTTCAGATGACAGAATTGAGTTACCTTTAGAGCTAACGTCTATTATTGATTCAATTAATATTTGAAATGGTAAGTATAAGCTTGAATTGGTAAGTATAAGCATTCAATTTACTCAGTTATTTAGATAATAAAATGAGTTATAATTTTAATAGTACAATAGGTACATTTCAGCAAAGATAGCGGAATTAAATTCTTTATTCTAAAGCCCATTTGCCCAACAAATCCAAATTAGGAAATATGCTTTACACATTTATCAGAGGCCCACTGGGACGATGATCTTCCCAGGTAAAGTTCTCCTCCCCTGGGCCCCTTCCCTGCTGTGTTGCCTCAGAGGATTCTGGTCTCTTGCATCCAGCAGACTGGGACAGGAAATGTCCCTAGCTGGAGAACAGCCGTCCCAGGAACCCTGTCCCATTTCCCATTTCACAGAGACAATGCAGAAGGCTCAAGACTTTCTTTGGAGGAAACAACCTTGGTCTGCATGGTCTTTGTTAGTTGAATCTTCAGATAACAATGGCAGGATTCAAGTCTCAGTTCATTAAAACAGTTGCTTAAAAAATTCAGATGCTAGGCTGACTCACTTCAATGCTTTTTTGCTATATAAACAGTATGCTATTCCCCTCAATCTCCTGCCCCCAATTATGGGATCATATCAAAGACAGTATGTTCATAGGACTAAGTAGCACAAATAATTTTAGAATATTTTCAGCATCAGCTCTTTATATAAGACATTCCTTAAACACTTCTAATAGCAATCCAACCCTGAAAGCTGCTGTGACCAAAGGTGGACCTTCTACTCGGAACTGAATTGAGAAGGACATTTGAAGGGAGATCTGGTCAGTCTAGATTAGCCTATCATCCTTCTCACACTTTATTCATTAAAACCTTAATGACTATCTGTTAGTTTCACTGAGCTTGAGGAAAAGAAAATGCTAATAAAATAAAAAGCAAAATTTCCTGCCCCCTAACAAATAACTGAATTAGGGACACAAAGTACCAGATTTGACCCCTAAAGGCTCAAACTGGAATCCCAAGCATGACTATAATTAAAGAAAGCTGATTAATGTTGCTAGGCCTCAGTCTTTTCATCTTAAAATTGGGATATACTACTTTACATAAAGATGAAATAATACTAGGAATAAATAAGTACCTAACATAATAGTTACTCAGTAAATGTTGGCTGATGATAAACTTATAAAAAAAATTTATAATAGGCTATGCCTGTCTTTAACATGCCTCACATTGTTACTATAACATATAATTCACTTCTCAACATAAGTTTGTGTTTCACAGCTAGGTTTCAGAAAAAGGATTTTGTCTTATAGGCAGGTAGCCAATCTTCTATATAACAATTACACAGCTCAACACATTATTCAATGCTATCAATAAGACTTGGAAGGGAAAGGTAGCTATGGCTTGGAGAAGTCAGGGAAGGCTTCCTGCAGAAGGCGGGAATGTACGGGCCCTTCTACAAAAGGTCAGAACAGATGCTCTGTAAAGAAGTTGACCTGTGGGTCTTGATTTTGGAAGCTTTATATTTCATGACAAGAATTTTTCATTTGATCCTGCAGGCAACAGAGAGTCAACAGCATTTGTGACAAAGAGTAGCTAATACTAGCCTCATCAGAGTTAATATTTTCATAGTGTGCAAAAGAGACTGAATAGAGAAAGAAGATCAAAGACTAGTATAAAGATTAAATAAGGGGGGTGGGAGGAAAAGATTAAATAAAAAATCAGGAGATACAGACATTTTGGAGAAATAATGGCAAAATAATGCTTCTAAATGAAAATATCATTTTGGTTAAAATAGAGAAAGAAAATCAAAGAATAGTATTTTTATTGGAACTAAAGAATAAATTTTAAAAATCAGGAGGCAAAAATATTCTGGAGAATAACTGGTAAATGATGTTTCTAAATGAAAATATCTTTTTGGTTAGGAATAGAAAAAGATACATCAAAGATTAGTATTTTTGATTGGAATTAGAGTAAATGAAAAATCAGGAGGCAAAAAATATTTTGGAGAAAAAGCGGCGAAATGATGTTTCCAAATGAAAATATCTTCTTGGTTAGGCAGGAGCACAGAACAGGCACTTAAGTGAAAGGAGATAGTGTTATGACACTAATCAGCTGAGACATAAGTGAGGTTTTTGAGACACAAACAATTCCCTGGACTGCAGTATAAAAAAGGCTCTCAACGCTAGCTGTGCCTCAGAGTTACTGATGGAGCTTTTAAAATCTGGCTGTGCTTGGGGCCTTCCCCCAGAGGTTGTGATCATAGCCAGGGTTGAGAATCACCGGAGCAGAGAAAAAACACAGGGCAAAAACTGAGCCTCGGGGAACTCCCAAACAAGGTCAGGAAAGGAGACTGAAAAGAAGCACATTTTGCAGAAGCTGGAGGAAAGGCAGGAAAATGAAATACAGCAGGATTCAAGGGAGGAGGACATTTCAAGACAGAACAGGTGACAAAAACAATAGCAGTGCTGCTTCAAGGTCAATGGTGATGCATCTGAAACCACACTGGCTCTCAGTGGGGGCTCAGTAGCCAACCTACTCAGTGCATGAGTGCTGAGAAAATCGTATCCTCTCCTATCCTCCTCAGAGGCACTACAGCTCAGTGATTCTACACTGGCCCAGGGGCAGATGGTCTCCCTTGGGTTGAATTGGACTGATTAGACAATCTTAGAGTTGCAACCTCCCACTTCCCAGACTCTATTTTAAATATGATTTTTTTTTTAAATGTGTCTCTGGCAGAGAAAAAAATGTAACAGCTTTCAAAGTGAACAACTGATTCACTCATTCATTCATTCATCCAGCCAGTCAGATATCTATGAATCCATTCACTCAGCAGCCATTTACTCCAGGGAAGGAAGACAGCACTCCAAAACTTAATCTTGAAGCCACATGATTTGCATTAATTTGCATATAATTTTAATCTATTTCAAAACTGTAGAAAGTACATTTAACATGCATTTTTTTGAACTACTTGGATTCATCTTGACAGATTTTTCAAGCAAAAGCATATTTTTATTGTGATCAGATTACTTTTTCCCTAATATCTACCACTGTTCTTCCACACGTGTCAACTTCAGTTGAATTTAGTTTTGTTATCCTAAAATTGTTAGAGTAATGAGTACTTCTAAAATTATCACATTAATGTTCTTAATGCAAATTTCTGCTTTGAAGTCATTCATTAACAAAAGAGAAGGCCAGATCTCTTTAAGCATGAACTATCTTTCCTAGTTCTGTAACTATCACTGCCAGTTTTACAAAAGTTTTAAAGGAAACCAATTAAATTAATACTTTCATGTAATACATGAACAAATCCTCACCTCTGTCACTGACTTCTTTCCCCATTACAAAAAGTTCCCCATCCATTATAATTTCATGCATTTCTACCATTACACTGATCCACAAAAACTTATAAGTAAATAAAATAGGATGGTACCACCAATGCTAGATTGCTAAAATCAGTTCAGTACACAATATTGCAACAACTGTGATGTATTGCTGCTTTATCAAAATTTTACACAAATTGTTCACGTTTTATATTTTATTTTATTTTATTTTTTTGAGTTGGAGTCTCACTCTGTCGCCCAGGCTGGAGTGCACCGCCAGCATCGACCTGCTGGACTCTGGCAATCCTTCCGCCTTAGCCTTCCAAGTAGCTGGAACTATAGGCACGTGCTTCCACGCCCAGCTAATTTTTTTTTTTTAATTGTAGAGATGAGGTCTCGCCAAGTTGCCCAGGCTGGTCTCGAACCCACGGGCTCAGATAATCCACTTGCCTTGACCTCCCAGAGTGCTGGGATTACAGGCTGAGCCACTGAATCTGGCCTATGTTTTATTAACTGAGCAAATATAAACACATAAGACTAAGCATTAAAAACTCCATGAGCCTCACATTGTAGACAAGAAGCAAAAGGTATGAGAACGAAATTCTCAAGTCAACAAAAGCAAAATGGAAAACATCTAAATTTTTATTTATGTTTTTCACATATATGTGGAAATAGGTTGAAGAATTTTTAAAAAATCTTTCTACTTTCAAGGGAAAGAAGTTACTATCTATCAATATTTTAACAAAAATTTTGAAATGCAACAGCTATAATAGGCAGCTCTTTACAGGTTGGTTAGAAGAGTAATAGTGAACATTTGAATACCTCTCACATGTCAATTACAGTGTTAGTCTCCGGCTATGTAAAAATAAGACTCAATTTTTGCCCATAGGAGCTCACAGATCAATGAATGATACTCCATCGGATGGAATTAAAACCCAACTTACTCCAATTTGACAGTTGAGAATCTCTGCCTCTACCAAGCACTGGAAAAGAACAGTAGTTGCAGTTGGACCTTCCCTAAGTCCACAGATCATGCTGAGGGTTGAATCCCAAAGAGTACCAACACCCCTGCCCCGCAACGAGAACACTATGAGAGCACACAGCATTAGTTAAGGAGGTACAGCTTCCAGGACCCTCAGTCAGGCACCTAATGAGGTCTGAAAAGAGAGAAGGCTAAGTTCTGTTTGGCCAACCCAGATAATATTCTCTAAGGTTATCGTCAGACCATGACATATAATTCCAGAGGCTCTTCTCTTCCCTCTATTTCCCCTAAACAGATGTCTTGTTTGACGTATGATGCCTGGAATGTCTTTAGAAATCACAGTGACATTGGAAGTGGGTCACCGTGGGGAACTCCAGTACAGTGGCAGTGGGTCTAAGAAGGGTGATCCTACAGAACCATCACACAGCCAACCTCATGTGAAGGTGGGCAAGATGCTGTAAAAAAGGCAAGTGATTGAACAACAAAGCAACTGAACACCTAGTCAGAACAGGAGCCCAGACTGCATGGGAGAGTGGTCAGCAGCTCCCATGTGCCCAATGACTACATTCCTACAGCCTCCCCTGGATGAGGAAGAGAGGGCAGCAGGACCCTTGTCAAGTCTTGCTGAAGTTCACAGGACCTTCAGAGGATCATCATAAGGAAGCCTCGTGAAGATGTGGAATTCAGGACTTCACCTGTGCTTGATGCTGGACTGACATGTACTGGCTCTTCAACTCCATATTCTCTGATGAGAATAAAATGTTCTTTGCTTGGTCTTCACCAGAAATACTGCTGCCACTTGTGTACAAAAGAGCTGAAGAAGCTGTGACTGTGTCACAATAATTACTGTCAATGCTCCTGTGTCAAACCCAGATCCCAAAGGTATAAAAGCATAGGTGTGACCTTGATCCTATGAGCACAGTCCCTGTCTGCCTCCTCCAGTAGACTGTTCCCAGGACAGCTCCACGGTGTGCCAGGTGTGCCCCACTCAGTATGCTCCTTTCTTCTACCAGCCCTCCTCCCAGAGGCCACACTGTCTCCTCCAAGAGACGCTGTCCTCTCCCTGGAGCCATCTATAATTGATCTGCCACTCAGTGGCCCTCATTCCCTCAGACAATGAGTAAGAAAGCTGGAGGGTGAATCAACTGCTTTTGTGCTTGACAGCCTGCCATACACATATCATAGCTGAATCATACAAGATAACAGAGCTCTGATACACAAACTCTGCAGTTCTCAGCCCACAATAGGCAGTTAGGACAGTGACAGTCTGCTTCTCTATTTTTTGCCCCTGCTTCCAACTCAGAACCAACCAAAGAAAACCAAATATGCTCCCTAAACCAATCCAACTAGATGCCTCACTTCTAGTCTCCTGCCCCTAGCTTCCCCATACCAACCACTGTCACGAGCACACATGAAACATACATGAAGCCTTTTCCACTCCCCTGCCTGCTTCTGAAACTCTGCCAAATGCAAGTGATGGTGGCTGACTCTCTGTCTGCTTTTATTTGAAGAGAGTGAGGGGTCTTATTTATTTTCACAAGCTCAAAAGTTGAATGCAGCAAAGTCTATTGCCTAGCATGAGAAGGCTTGGAAATGGAAAACCAGAAAGAAATAAACATACATAATTTCAAACCAACTAGGGAATGAGCATCTGGAAGAGTGGGACATGGCGTGTCTGGGTACTACACTAGTCTTCACCACTAACTTAGATACTTGGGAAAAGTTGCCCTCTTTTGGTCTCATTTCCATCATCAGTACCATGAAGTGGGAAGAAGATTGTGTCATGACCAAGTTCTTGCAGCTCTGATATTTGAACATGCCAGTCAGAAAGCATGTGATGTACACAAAGATAAATTAAAAAGGGTTTAATACAGAAACTATGTACAAAGGTTGGGGCAGGTATGGAGAAATCACAAGATCATAGCAGGATCCTGGGGCTGGGAGCAGCTGTGCTATTCCTGAAACAGCCAGGATTCTGAGAGCTAGGCAGGAGGGCTACCTTAGTTGGAGCTCTGATCTTTGGTAGAGGATACATTCTGGAAGGAATCCCTCAAAAGAGAGCAAAGGTACAAATAACCCACTTTCATTCTTTTCTCTCCTCTTCTACCTGTCTGCTTCTAAGACTCTCCATTGGCCAACTGCAATTGGAAGCCAGAGGGCAATGGATACAGACATGGCACCCCCTAGGTGTAGACAGCAGGGTAGAGAAGGATAGAGGGAAGGTCTGCGGGGCGGGGGGGAAGGCATCAAACAAACTGATTCCTTGAAACCGCACACTGCTTTGGCTGACTGTCCTTTTACCACATCTGTAGTGACTTCCATTGATGTTTTGAACCCTTCAGAGTCATCCATGAGGGTTGGAATTGACTTCCAAACTCTTAAATGTTGATATTTTTGCCTCCTCCCATGAATCTCAAATATTATTAATGATATCTAGAATGGTAAAACCTTTCCAGAAGATTTTCAATTTACTTTGCCCAGATCTATCAGAGATCTATCACGGCTATAGCCTCACGAAATGTACAAAATGTAAAATTTGAACATTAAAATTACTCCTTAATATTTGGGCTATAGAACAAATATTGTGCTATCAGCCTCAGAAACATTAACCTCTTTATACATCTCTGTCAGAGCTATTGGGTTACCAGGCACATTGTCAATGAGCAGTAATATTTTGAAAAGGAATGTTTTTGAGGAGTAGGTCTCAACAGTGGGCTTAAAATATTCAGTATGCCATGTTGTAAACAGATATACTATCATCCAGGCCTTTTTCTTCCATTTAGGAAGCACAGGCAGAGTAGACTTGGTATCAATCTTAAGGGCTCTAGGTTTTCAGAATGGTCAGTGAGCATTGGCTCTAACTTAAAGTGATCAGTACATTAGCCCCTCACAAGAAAGTCAGCCTGTCCTTTGAAGTCAGACATTGATTTATCTTCTCTAGCTAGGAAAGTCCTAGATGATATCTTCTTCCAATAAAAAGCAGTTTTGTTTACATTGAAAAAGCTGTTGTTAGTGTAAGATCAATGATCTTAACTGGATCTTCTGGAGAACTTGCTGCAGCTTCTTCATCAGTGCTTCCTGTTTCACTTTCCACTTTTACGCTGTGGAGACAGCTTATTTCCTTAAACCTCATAAACCAACTTCTGCTACTTTCCAACTTTTATTTAGCAGCTTCCTCACTTCTCTCAGTCTTCAAAGAATTGAAGAGTTAGAAACTTGTTCTAGGTTAGGCTTTGGCTTAAGGGAGCATTGTAACTGGTTTGATCTTCTATCCAGACCACTCACACTTTCTCCATATCAGCAATAAGGCTATTTCACTTTCTTATCATTCATGGGTTCACTGGAGTAGCACTTTAATTTCCTTCAAGAACTTTTTCTTTGCGTTCACTTGGCTGACTGGTGCAAGAGGCCTACCTTCCAGCCAATCTTGGCTTTCACAGGTCTTCCTTACTAAGTTTAATTATGTCTGGCTTTTGATTTCAAGTGAGAGACATGAGACTCTTCCTTTCACTTAAACATGCAGAGACCATTGTAGGATTATTAATTGTCCTGATTTCATTATTAACATGTTTCAGGAATGAGGGAAGCCCAAGGAAAGGGAGAAACATGGGGGAACGGCTGGTCAGTAAAACAATAAGAACACACATATTTATCGAATAAGTTTGCCTTCTTATATGAGCACCATTTGAGGTGTCCCCAAACAATTACAATAGTAACATCAAAGATCACTGACCACAGATCACCATAACAGATATAATGATAATGAAAACATTTGAAGTACTGAAAGAATTACCAAAAGAGAGACAAGAATCCAGCTCCTGATGTTGGAAAAATGGCAGCAGGAGACTTGCTTGATACAGGGCTGCCACAAATCTTCCATTGTAGAAAATGCAATATCTATGAGGCACAATAATGCAAAGCATAATAAAATGAGGTATGTTTGTGTGTATATAAATATATATGCATATATATGTGTGTGTACATATATACACTATATGTATATATATTGTATGTGTGTGTGTGTGTGTATATATATATATATAAACATACATATATATATAATATATAATATATATTATGCATATGAGGGGGAATTCCAAAAAATTCAGAATTACTTTTTGGAGGATGAGCCCCTTGTAGTACTAGGTAAGTGTTCTAGGAACCCATTGGCATCAGTGTACCAGATAGCATTGTTGTGAGAGGCTGCATTCACCTTCAGTGAAATTTTTTGAAGATTCTTTCAAAGCATTTGCCCATTTTATGATGGGTGATCTACAAATGCACCTGCCCACGCCGTGCTGAGTGTTCAGCAGTTTTTGACTAAAAAATGGCATGACACCTGTGACCCACCCTCCTTATTCACCTGATTTTATCGTGAGTGACTTTCTTTTTTATTTTCTTGGATGAAAAAAGTCCTCAAAGGAAAACGTTTTGCCAATGTGAAAAAGGTGAAACAAAAAAATGGAGGAAGCACTAAAAGGCATCCAAATGGGCAAGTTTAAAAATTGTTTTGAGCAGTGGAAAAAGTGTCTTGATAGATGCATTGCATCAAACGAAGAGTACTTTGAAGGTGACTGAAGTATAACCATGTAAGAATAAATACACAATTTCTAATAAATAAATTCTGACTTTTTGGGCCTTCCCTTGTATATGTGTGCATATATGTCTATGAATGAGTTTGTGTGTATATATGTTTGTGTGTGTGCATGTGTACGTGTGTATCTTCACCTGTATCTATATTAAGCTAAACATGAGTTAATACCATTGGCGCCAATGCTAATCCACAAGGATCATTCCAGCCTCCTTCATGCATGTCTATAATGCCTCATACTAGCTTACTTAGTTTAACACATCCTAAAATGTACCTCAGAATACTCCCATGTAAATAGCAAGATTTTAAAACAAACAAAAAAGAGTTATCTTCTATTCAACAGTTTAATCCACACATATTATGCACAAGTTCTAAGATATATCAAGGTATTAATAACAGGAGATACTAGCAAAGATGTTCTTTCTCTTTATGAATACTACCTGGTCTCCAAATCTAAGTGAGCACAAGCACATGTCTTAGTTGAGAATGAAATGTTCAAGTTTCACTCAATATTTCTCATAGGGTGTGTTATAATTGGATGTCACACCTATTAACTCAATTTCATTCTGATAATTATTTAATAATTTTCCTCACATTTCTTTTTACAACTGCATTTAAAATAGCATGAATATATGCAATGATAACATTTTGAGACATGCAAACACCTTAATATTGTAATTACTGTATCATGATCCCACAAGAATCGTTGAAAATACACTAACATTTCAGATAAATATAAAAACAGTACTTTATTGTATATTAGATATCTAAAATTTCAATGTTTCTATAAACTCTATTTCAGAAAGAAATAAATAGTTTGCATTAGTAAGTACTTTATGTGTCAAAAATGAAATAATTATTAGTTACTTTCATTTGTGCCCATAAGTTGCTTAAAGCAACAGTGTTACTTACTACTGTGAGAATGAGAATTAGAGGCAAACTATACTGAAGACTCTTAAGGCAAGGGATTTCTTAAATAGAAGCAGGACACGAGTCTAAGTTATTTTACTCCATGTTCTCTTATGGGAAAACAACTGCTATGGAATTCTTGTAAACCTACTTTTTGGATTCACAACTATTGAAAGCACTGCCAAATTACATTTTAAAGGTTATGACATGCTACTTTCATAAAATTCATATCAAATGTAAATACACAGGTTAAAAGTAAAAAGATAAAAAATTACCATGCCAACACTTAAAAACAACTAAAATACCTACATTAAAGCAGAAGAAATAGATTTCAGAGAAAAGGATATTACCAAAAACAAAGAAAATGTCATTTCATAATAATCAAGGGTCAAAATATCAAATGGATATAAACATTCTCTTTTTTTTTTTTTTGAAAGTAGGATTTATTGAGAGGACAGAAAAGCCCCCTTGAATGGGTTGCCCATAAACATCCTTAATATTCATACACCTAATAGCAGAGCTTCACAATTAATGAAACAGAATTTGATAGAACTGAAAGAAGAAATTGACAAATCCCCATTTAGAATCAGAGACTTAACACCTTTATCTCAGTATTTGGTATAACAATAACAACAAATATCATTTAAAAAAAAAATCCATTGTTCATTCCTGATAGCACACTTGAAAAACATCCTAACCTAACTGACACCTATAGAACAACATATCTGGCAATGGCAGAGCACATATATCACAAGGGACTGAAAAGTATTCAAGTTATGCAAAGTACAATCCCTGCCCAGAAAAGAATTAAGTTAGAAATAAATTATAAAAGACCTCTATAAAATGTGCAGATGTTAAGAAGAAACACACTTCTAAATAATTCAGTTTAAAAAAAGAAATCAAAAAGGAATTAGAAAGCATTTTGAACTAAGTGACAATTAAGACAAAGCAAATGAAAGTTTGTGGGAGGTTGCTAAAGCAGCACTTAAAAGAAAATTCATAGCACAGAATAAATGGCAACATTAGAAAAGAAGAACAGTCTCAAAATTAATGCCCTTAGCTTTAAACTTAAGAAAACAAAAAAGAAGAGAAAATTAATTGCATTAAAAAACAAAATGGAAATACTAAAGAGCAGGGTGGAAATCAATGAATTAGAAAACAGAAATAATATAGAAAATCAACTAAAACAAATGCTGGTTATTTGAGTTTAAGAAAAAAACCAATAAACCTCTAGACAGATTGACAATGAATAAATTAGAAAAACACAATTAAGACAAAGATTACCAATAACAGAAATGACAGAGGTAATATCGTGACAGAGTCTACAGATAACACAATGATGATAGGAAAATATTTTGAACAACTTTATGCCAATAAACTCAACAATTTAGATTAAATGCAAAAACTTACTGAAAGATACAAACTATTAATGTTTATTCAAATAAAATAGATAATCTGAATAATCCTATATCTATTTTAAAAGTTGGGTTTGTTTTTAAAAACATTTTCTTGAAGAAAAATCCAGGCCCAAACAATTAAGGCATAAATTATATTAACAGTACATCAAACCTTCTGGAAAATTAAAAGGAGAGAATACTCCACAACTTATTCTATGATGCCAGCATTACTCTGACAATCATACAGAGACATTACAGAAAACCATGAAATAGGTGAAAAATTCTGAAAACAATCCTAGCGAATAAAATCCAATAATAATTAAAAAGATAATATAACACGATGGAGTGGAACCTATTACAATTCTACCTGTATTAGAGAACAGTTTAACATTTAAAAAAATTAATTCACTATATTACAAAAAAAAGTGTACAATCATCTCATCAGGAGCACAAAAATCACTTGACACATACAATATCCAGCCCTGTTCTTAAAAATAACAAAACAGAAACATCTCTCAGCATACTAAAAATAGAAAAAAACTGGAAAAAGAAATCTATGAAAAGTCTATAGTTAATATTTTAACTAATGGTAAAATGCAAAATGTTTTGACCCTAAGATCAGAAACAAAGATCTTTACTCTTACCACTTCTGTTCAGAATTGTACTGGTCTAGCCACTGAAATAAGGCAAACTAAAATTGAATTGGGTGAATAAACAGACTTTCTGCAGCTGCTTAGAGCTTATGCAGACACTTATATTCTATGGGCTAGACTGATCCCATCTCACTCCAGTACCCATTTCAGTAGTCACCCCAATATTTCTTTATCAGGAGCCTAGAAGGCTGCTAAGACTCCATCTCACTCAGCATCAAAGCCCACAGCACTCATGAGCCCCAGGTGGACTTAGAAATCTATAAGTCAAGACTACTTCTATTTCTGTCACTTGTCCCAAGCACTGTGCTAGGCATCATGGAAGATGAAACAAAGATTTCAAACACTAGACAGTCTATACAAACCAGTAGAGTATGATGTAGCATGTAAATAAGGAATAAAATGGGCAATTTATGCTAGTACTTCAAAACCTTTGGTTACAGCAGCAGACAAAGAAGTTTCAATTTCCCCCCTAGAAATATTAAGGGGTATAGGTTGAACTCCAGGAACATGTAAAACACAAATAGATTCATGCAAGAGACACATAAGTCTGCAAAATGAATGTACAACTGGGTGATTGCACTCACATGAACTACAATGGAGATGAACTTGGGAACTGCTTTTAATGCAAATAAAACTGGTAAACAAAGAGAAATACAAATAGAAATGCAATCCATTATGCAAGATTCTTATGAGTTAATACTTCATACATTTCTTATAGAAATATTGAAGATGACATTCAACATATCTGATTGTGGCTATATCTCCCAAGAGAATTATACTGATTCTAAAACGGTCCCCTCAGCCTTTTAAATCACCTAAAGAAATGTGGCTTAAATTACACAGAACATTTCTCCTATCTCATTGGGCCAATGGCAACTTCTAAAAAAAAAAAGTCTTCTGTTGTAAAAGCACTTATTTGGCAATAAACTTCATTTTAAGAAGTTCAGGTCGGGCTGGGTGGCTCAGCCTGCAATCCCAGCACTTTGGGAGGCCAAGGCGAGTGGATTGCCTGAGCCCTTGGGTTCGAGACCCACCCGGGCAACTTGGTGAGACCTTGTCTCTATAATAAATCAAAAATTAGCCGGGCATGGTAGCACATGCCTGTAGTTTTAGCTACCTGGAAGGCTGAGGCGTGAAGATCACCGGAGCCCAGCAGGTCGAGGCTGCAGTGACCATGGCCGGGAGTGTGCCATTGCACTCCAGTCTGGGCGACAGAGTGAAACTCCAACTCAAAAAAAAAAATAAAAGAAGTTCAGAAATCTAGGGTCTCATATGCATATATGAATATGTTTATTTCACAAATACAAGAGGTCAAATAGGCTTGGAAGAACAGTAAAATAGCAGGATCTGTTATAAGCTAACAATTTTTAATGTACTAGTTGAAGTATAACTTTTTACAACTTTTAATGTAATTTTCCATTAAGTCAATATTATTTACAAGTCTATTTTCTTGATATAGTATGTATTTTAATAATTTTCCTTTATGAGAACAGCATAATGCAATAACAAAACAAAGAAAGTAAGACATATTTAGCACCTCATGATACAAAATGTTTTTCTTCCTGATTACATTTTCTTTTAGGTAATAAACTTGTTCATCAATGAACTGTGAGCACTTATTTAAGTAATCTATTTAAATATAAAATAGAACAGAATGCTATAACTAGACTCCTATAACAAAAACATATCTTAATAAAAAAGGTTTTTTTGTGTTATAACTCTATGTAAGTTTTTAATTATTAAAGATATACAAACCAGGTTTTTTTCTATGAAAGCTTCCCAACCTATAGTATAAAGTTCTTCATCTAATGAATAGTTTAATACATGGTAAAAGAAAAATACAAATATATCTGAATACAACACAGCCAGAGGCATACGGTTATTCAAAACATACACCTGGACTTGAATGCATGGGAGCAGGAACTGGGAATCACTGTACAATGACACTAGCATGCTGATCATAAAAAGTCATCCCAAAACAAGGTAGTATGGAAGATGACACAATTGCTGGGCTTCACAAGGACTTGTGTGGTATTAATGTAATGAATCTTAATTTTGTTAGGGTTCGACTCCTCTGGTTGTGCTCCTTCTGCAAGTCTGAGTTTTGGCAATTAAAATAAAGAATTGTAACAGCTCACTGCATGTCAAGTACCCTAGTTTCGCATGAACAGTCTGCACTGAGATGCTCAGAAGGACGATGTGACCACGGAGCTGGTTAGGCTTTGAAACAACTGCTTACATTCCTGGACTTGGGCATGGTGACATTTCCTTCTTTGGCCCATGTACCGGAGGACCCCAAGCTTTCTGTGGCATTCTTCAAATTGGCTTGATGTTGTTCTCCCCGCTGAATTGATGGGAGAGACTATCACTCTCTGGCTGGATAGACCTCTTCCCATCCACACCAGTACCCTGTTTTGCAGTGGCATCTCACTCCTTGTGAACTACCAGGTATTAGCAGTCCCGAACAAGCATTCCATCAGAATACAAGATCACACTGGCCAAGGAAGGGACAGAGGAGAGAACAGTAACTCCAGGCAGCAGAGAAGGTCACAAACCACCAACACCACTTCCCAGCAAGGCATATACTACATCACAAAGATTATTACTCCTTTTCCATCCACATCTCTTTGGACTAAAGTTGTGGATAATGTATTCTCTACCTTCTGTTAGAAGATATGAAGTTACTAATAAATAATAACAAGTATGCAAAAGAGAGAAAAATCAAACATGTAGAGTGATTAGGAAACAAATTTCAATCATACTTGTTAAAACCTGTTAAATTTAGCTTGCAATTCCTAACTAACAAGATGAAAATGGGAAAATTAATATGTTAAATAGACTATCTCAAAATAAAGAAAAAATGTTTTATGGGAAAGAAATAACTTTGTTAATAAACTTTAGTAATAACTTTCACATTGGCTATAATACAAAAATATTAAATGTAAAGTAGAAAAAGCATTCTTTATTTAACTGGTGCCTATAATTATTCTCAATAAGAGCTTAAATATTAAATTTAAGAGCTTAAATATAAAATGGTGTTCAGGAAATACAATTTTGGGCACACTGAGTTAACTAGCTCTCCAAGTAACCATATGAAAGTTAGACATTTCTATAAAATGCTTCTCTTTGGAGAAAGTTTGGGTGCTCCCAAACATTATTTTTAATAGAAGGGAGATTAAACTATAGTGTCAAGTGGCAAGACATAATATTTGTGGTTATCTATATACTGGGAATGCCATACCTCGTATCTCATTGTCAACCTTGACCAGTCTGTTGAACATTTCTTACCAATATAAAGGCAATTCCTGCTCCCTTTGGTTTTTACCAACAATCCCCAAATGTTCCTCATCTCTGACCCATCACAAAAGTCCACCCTGAGCAAACCATAGGAGTGTCCTTTGCTTTTTGAAGCTACTCTGATCTCTAACAGTATAATGACTGATATAGCCTCCTGTTTGAAGTGGTATAGGAATGCCTCCAGGTCATCTACAATCATGATTAATATTTTTGTACAAAAATTGAATGAGAAAAAGCTAAACAAAATCTCATTTTAATCCACCAGAGGTATTACTGGACTAATCAGAATGGCAAGGAACATGTTTTCTTAACCTGAGCTTGGACAAATATGAACATTTAACTCAGTCATTGTTTAATGTTTACATTGTGAATATTTTCATATCTTTTCCTTGACTAGTACTATTTGAGTTTTAAGTTTCTAATAGAGAATGACACCCATGTTTAACTAACATTATGCAAAAATAAGCATATTGTCAAACTAAGCAGCTTATTAAAATAGTTTATATTAATGATGATGATAGGAATAATAAATTATCTAGGGAGTAAGCAGCAGCATTTTCAAAGGCCAGGACAATAATCAAAGAAACAGATAGGACTAAGTGCCAAAATCTGTTTCCAGTGGTATACGGATGCTGGCTTGCACAAGCTCAGGAGAGCAGATGGTTAAATGTCCATGCATTTTGTGAGCCAGTTATTAAAACATAGCCATTATTAAGCAATATTAAATTACAATTCCATTGTTAAAAATAAATGTAATAAAAACTCAAAACTCATCACTTCCTAACTACCTGAATACATTTTCCTGGTGTCTGAGCATGAGGTTATTTACATCTATGACCATCTGTACTCTAGGAAGACCACACAATGGTTTGCCACTGCGTGTCTACTGCCAGTCTGCTGCTCAGTACCATCACATTGGTCAGTGTTCAAAGTAGTCTCACCATGGTGAATGTCAAAGGCTACATATCAGTTCCGCTCTGCCTCATCCTGGTCCTGAAAACCAATTGCTAATCTTCGGCCAGCTGACTACTGCAGACTTCGAAAAGGAACTGAGCACCACGGTGGTGTACTCTGGCATAAAAGATTCACGTTACCTTCATGAAAGCACTACAAAATATCAAACTTAGAGAAACAATTGTACAATTCTACAGTTCATTTTTTCTTGAAGTAACACTATATCTTCATTACATGGAATTTATAGAGATTTAAGTTTTAATATCAAAGACTGACTTAAAATCTTGTATAAGAGAGTTCTGACCTTCAGAAGAGTAGAGCAATGTTGCTCTGAACATTACCAGCAACATTTATGAAAGCCCAAAGTACCCTCATTGTTTTAATCCAAGTCTGCTAACCACCTGCAACTGCAGTAGTTTAAGCCTCTTTCAATCTCCCCTAGCTCCAAGTAAATTCCACCAGCTTTGAACACTTCCATATTAGAATTTCACAAATCCAGGGCAATCTCCAAGGTCCTATAGTAAAGTGCCAGGAAAGAAGTTATAATTTATGCAAACATCCCTTGAAATGTGTGTATTCAGTAATTGTAAAAAAAATTAAGTCTCTGGAATTTATTATTTATTTATTTTGAGTTGGAGTCTCCCTCTGTTGTCCACACTGGAGTGCGAGGCATGATCACAGCTCACTGCAGTCTCTACCTCCTGGGTGCAAATGATCTTCCCACTTCAGTCTCCCGAGTAGCCGGGACTACAGGGATGTGCCACAAGGCCCTGCCAATTTTTTGATTTTTTTTTGTAGAGACAAGGTTTTTCTATGTTGCCTAGGCTGGTCTTGAACTCCTGGGCTCAAGTGATTCTCTTGCCTCAACCTCCCAAAGTGCTGGGATTACAGGTACAAGCCGCTGCGCCTGGCCTGAAATTTTATTTTGCCATGTGTAATTATAAAAAGGAAACAGGAGGAATTTATACTAAGAGATTAATGATAAGTGAGAATACTAAAAAGAGAACTGATTGGGAGTACTCTCACTTAGAGGACTGCCTTTCAGATTTATAATTCTAGAAGTATATACATTTGTATCAGCTCTGAATAAAAACTGAAACGCGTGATTCAAGAGTCTGTTCATTTTCAAGAAAAGCCAGGAATCTTTAAAAGTCAAATTAGGTACTAGAGAACGGACAGGCCATTCCCATGACAAAGAACTAGGAAAGAGTCCTTTAAAATATAAATGAAACATTCTGGATGAAATGAAAACTTTGTTTCCATGAAAGAGCAAAAATGAAAAAGAAAAAGTAAAATAGAGCAAGTTTCATATATTTTGCAAATACAAGTCACTGTCAAAACCAGTCTGTACTGTTACTGGGGACTTTTTTTGATCTCCTCGGGTTAAACAGAAGCTGGTCTTCCTTCTCTTTCCTTATTTATGTTCATGATAATCAGGGAAATTCAAAAGCAGCCAAAAGGATTCTCAAAGAACACTGGTGATTCTGCTTGCCAGCAGCTGTCAGCAAAGTACTAAAAGATTCTGATGATGGACTGGCACAGTGGCTCACCTGTGATCCCAGCATTTTGTGAGGCTGAGGTGGGAGGATGGCTTGAGCCCAGGAGTTCGAGACCAGCCTGGCAACACAGTGAGACTCCCATGTCTACAAAAAACTAAAAAAATTAACCCAGTGTGGTGGTATGTGCCTGTAGTTCCAGCTACTTAAGAGGCTGAGGCGGAAGGACTGCCTGAGCCCAGGAGGACAAGGCTGCAGTGAGCCATGATCGTGCAACTGCGCTTCAGCCTAGGAGACAGAATAAGACTCTGATTCCAAAAAAAAGTCCTGGTGATAAACAGAAATATAAAAATATGTAAAACCATATTATTATGTTCAGTAAACTAGATTAAGAGAGTGTGGTAGGTAATCAAGCAATCGTTGCACAAGAGATCAGAAGGAATTGAAATTAGGTGACATACTCTCTGTGTCAGAAACCACAGACATTTCTAATTGACTGCTTAAGAAAATCTAGGACTACTTCACAGGACTAAATTTACAACTGAGGTACAATATTATCAGTGCATTTATTTGGAGAGGGGATTTCGGGTGTAGGCCGTGGTGTCAGTAGCAAAGGAATGGACAGTGGTGGACACAGAATGTTGGGAAATCCTGAATTCCAAGCATTTTTCTTCTTCAGTTTCTCTAGCTATAAAAAAAAAGTAAAAGGGAAAAGAAAATCGGCCCTCTCTGGGGTCGATCCGGTTTTCTTTACGATATAGCACTATGAAAATAAAGTGTACATATTATTATTCTTTAGTCAATATGGAACTGGATAAAAAAACACAAAAGCTCTGGTCCCAATGATTTTTTTTAAAGATTTCAAGTCTAAAGCCATTATTATTATATTCTTTAACAAGCAAAAACAGTAAGCTGTTCAAAGGGATAATATTTTAAGTACTTTAAGAAAAATATATAAGACAGAAGAAATACAATATGTTCTGATATTTGAGCTTTTACCCATAAAGTTCAGCACATATCCATAACCAATCAAAAGTCTAATAAATGTATATTTGCTACTAGATTCACTATTCAGAATTTTTCTATTTACCAAATTGGTGAGTCTTTCTAAATTAGATTTTTAACACCCTTCTGACTTTCATTATCAAGTCCCAAGGGCTTGAGCTCCAAAGAACGTTTGGTCGAATGTAAAAGATATAGTCTAGCATTCTCTCTGAACCCGTATTCCTCTACACATTTCAGTGAATGTGATAAAAATAAATTTTGGGCACTGTAAGGCACCACCAATGATTATTAACATTAAAGAACTTTTAAAAGCATCCAAGAACCAAGTTCCTCATTCCCAGCTCTAAAGGGCAGAAGTGATGTGGATTAATAAATAAATAGGCATTGAAATAGTGAAGATCACGTTGGGATCATAATTAAGCACTTCTATTTTGTATAATGCAATAATAGAGATGTAATAATAGGGACACAGACAAGGTTAATGGAATAATGGATCTGACCCTCTTGGAATCTGACTACTGACCCTCTTGGAATCTGACTACTGGCACAGTCTTTATTTTAAAAGACTGAGGCAATTCAAAAAGAAAAAATCAGTGAAAAGTAATCAGAAACCTGGAATCTATAGTTACCACTGCCAAGAACCTACTAAACTCAGTCTAAGTCTAACTTCTTTCAAAGCAAAGTCCGCTTCACTATCCAAAACCACTTCCAAGACTCATTCACTCCTAAAATTTTCTGATTCTACAAAATTCTTTTTTTTTTGAGTTAGAGTCTCACTCTGTCGCCCAGGCTGGAGTGCAGTGGCATGTTCATGGCCACCCAGTGTTGACCCACTGGGCTCAGAAGATCCTTCCACCTCAGCCTTCCAAGTAGCCGGAACTACAGGCATGTACAACCATGCCTGACTAATTTTTTTTTTTTTTTGATATATTATAGAGACGAGGTCTCACCAAGTTGCCCAGGTTGGTCTCGAACCACTAGGCTCAGGCAATCCTCTCGCCTCGGCCTCCCAAAGTGCTGGGATTACAGGTTTGGCCACTATGCCTGGCTTACAAAATTCTTCTTTTAGAGAGCAAAGTAAAAAATGAGACATATTTTGGAAATTCATTCTGTAAACAACCAGTGTTTCCTTACCACTGTAACAGGGTTGTTATTATAAATGGCAGCCTTCTTTTCAGTATAAACATGAGAGGAAAGTACATAAATCTGATGAGGGGGTAAGCACATAAGATGGGAAGGGCACTCTAAATAGGAAACAACACTAGAGAGAATATTATGACAATGCTATAGAAAATGAGACCTAGGCCGGGCTCGGTGGCTCAGCCTGTCATCCCAGCACTTTGGGAGGCCAAGGCAAGTGGATTGCCTGAGTCCGCGGATTCGTGACCTGCAGCAACTTGGCAAGACCTCTTCTCTACAATAAATAAAAAATTAGCTGGGAGTGGTAGCGTGCACCTGTAGTTCTGGCTACTTGGAAGGCTGAGGCAGAAAGATTGTCAGAGCCCAGCAGGTCGACGCTGGGGTGGTCGTGAGTGCTCTCCAGCCTGGGCAACGGAGTGAGACTCCACCTCAAAAAAAAAAAAAAAAAAGAAAAGAAAAGAAAAAAGAAAAGAAAATAAGACCTAAATTTAAATCAAGAGTGGACTGCTAAAATTTTCACCCTAACGAAAAGGCAAATGAGAAGTTTGCTTGTTGTGGTATTCCAGTATCTACAAATTCACAGAAACCATCCATGGCTTTAAAAACAAACAAACAAACAAACAAACAAACAAACAAAAAAACAAGCCTTGAGCTTGCTCCAATTGTAAGACAGAGATAAAGAGCATTTTCTTTCCCCCTTTAAACTTAAGTCATAAAAGTTAAGGACAATCATTCATTTTCTAGAAGCTTCAGGATATACTGACAAACACTAAGAAATAAAAAAACCACCTTAAGACCATGGATTTAGGAAAACTTCGTTCTCTGCTATAGTGACTGGATATCTCAAAGGATGCATCCTCTATAGAAGATCTCAATTGGCAGATGCTTACACGATGCTTTGGGAGTAGGTGGTGTCAATTCTACACGAAAAAGTCGTTCAATCACTGGTACCAGAATGTAAACAGCAGTACCCAGAGGACTTCTTATAACACACAAGGTCCTAATCTCTTTTCTGAACCTTGACTGCAAATGAAATAATTCCCAATACATGGAGTTATTTAATGATTCAAAGACTGCTGGTTTGTCAAAAACAGAGCTATGATTTAAGTAACTTCCACTGAAGAGACATTAAAACAAACTCTTTTTTTTTTTTTGAGTTGGAGTCTCACTCTGTTGCCCAGACTGGAGTGCAGTGGCCGCTCCTGGCCACCGCAGCCTCGACCTGCCGGGCTCCGGCGATCCTTCCACCTCGGCCTTCCGAGTAGCCGGAATTACAGGCATGCGCTACCACGCCCGGCTGGTTTTTTGATTTATTGTAGAGATGAGGTCTCGCTGCCCAGGCGGGTCTCGAACCCGCGGGCTCAGGCAATCCACTCACCTCAGCCTCCCAAAGGCGCGGGATTACAGGCTGAGCCACCGAGCCCAGCTAAAACAAACTCTCTTGATGAAACAGATAAGGCAGAACTCCAGGGACTCCAGGACTAAAAGGAAAGTTCCTGAACAGCACCATGACCATCTTGTTTTTAAACAAAACAACCTGAGATACGGAGATGGTAGAAAGACAACTCAAGAGGTCTAAATTGTTCCACGAACTCTCTATTTTTCAAAAATATCAGTAAACCAACAATTCACCTTCACCAAGTTATAGAATGTATGTAAACGACAGGAGACCACAAGTTCTTGCCATGTAGACAAGGTTAATGAAATAACAGTGTAATGACATGGAACACTAAAGCTAATATTGACAGTAATAATGTAACACACCTAAAATTTCCAAGAATAAATAGACTAGATTTAGGAGAGTATTTTATCTAAAATTTAAACATTTAATTTCAGTTTGATAGCTTTCCTAGGAGTTCCTGCTTCATGGCAGAATTAAAGTCAAACCTTCATGACATCACTTTTCTAAGTTACATAGTTGTTTTATGAATGTGACTCAAGTCCTCTACTACTTCTAAGGGATTCAAAATATTAAAAATCTAACATTTTATTATAGAGATGTGTGGTACAAGTGAGGATTTACTACACAAGTAGGCTGCATGCAGGTGAAGTTTGGGCTTCTAACTGGCCCTTACTCTCCTCATAGTGGACCAGATACTGTGTTGCCATGTACCCCCCCAATATCTTCCAATTTTTGCAACATTATGGTTGCCATATTTGTTACAATATCTTTAAAAATTGAATTCAAACATTAATATTTTATCCCAATAAAATCATTGCACCAACTCAAAACATAGATTTTATTTAATAACAGAACATGGCAATTGCTTAACAGAACCAAGTGATAAAAATGTAAGTGAATGTGTGATGAATTTGTCTAAAGTTCTAAAAATTTATATTTTAATTCATGAGATAGAGCAGTAGGGGAAATACCTAACATGCATCACACTGGACAATACAATACACAATATATATACAAATACTTTACAAAATGCTCCCAAGGATATTATGATCGCAATCATTCTGCTATTACGCTAACCCACATCATAATTTATGTATCTTGCCCTCTCCTATCTACTTTTACAACCATCTTACCTCAATGTTTTGTGATAACAAAGCCAATGCCCAGTACCTTTAACTGGTTTGTTCTGAATCGTATATTAATTAGTGGAAAATCTGAAACTGGGTTCCTTCTTGGGAGTTCACATGTTTTTCTTTCTTAAAGAAATCTTACTATCAGAATTGATAGGGCATCCAGAATTGATTTGGTAAGACATGAGAAAAGATCATCTGCACCTGGATGGCTTACAACATCTTCAGAAGAATTTGCGTCTGATTGGGATTCCACTATGTGAATGACAAAATTATCCATAGTAGATAATATTCTTACTATTTGTGCAATGTGGGCTCTATTCCTGTCTATAGCAAAGGGATTTGACAGTCCCTATAAAGTGACAATGCAGAGTTGTAAAGGGAGAATATGTAAAGGGAGAAGGTTCTGCATAAGTAGGATGTCAGGTTGGAGGTAAGTGACAGCCTCTCAGTCACCTCCCCTGGTTAGGGTGTTGGTCTTTCCAATGTAACAGCATCTACTCATCTATACATATTCTTCTGTCCCCGTATACCTCATAAAATGCAAGTGGATATTCAGCCAGACACATGAGATTCTTATAAGCACAACCATTACGAAAGATAGCTAGCTTGATGCACAAATCATTCAGGAATCATTATAAAAGCAAATATATCCACAAACTATGGATTAAACATAGACTATAGACTAGGTGCTGCATGAAAGTACAGAGATGATAATCACGATGCCACTTGGAACTTAGTCTAGCAGGATCAATGGACAAGTGCACTTCAACAGCCATATTCTGCCAAGACAGAGAACTGGAGGAGGGCATATTGCGCCCAAGGTCCACTGGAGGGAGGGAGAGAACAGAGAACACCATTGTCCATATATTCAACCCATCCATAAAGTTGATGTTGGGGACCTCCCCAAAGCTCTTTTCCTTTGATAATTTTAACATGTACGTTCTCCTGGAAAAGCAGTAGAAGCTCATTAGTTTCCACCAAATAAGAATATATTGAGGGTCCAAATTTCTGATACCTGAACATAAGTTGACTATACTAAAATGAGAACACTGCAAAACTCCATCACTCTTGTAGTGGAAACAAGGCCTATTCCTGCTAGTATCATATCTACTCTCCAGAAATCCTATTTACTAACAGGCAATCAAGTATAACTAGATAAAACTCTGTGTTTCAGTCTGCCATCCAGAATGGCCCCCTTCCACGGCAGTGGTGCTGAGATTATACACTTCCCAAATGCAATTTCACAACTGATCTGGGGCTGCACCTCTTCAACATGGCCCTGCCTCAACACCTGATGGTGTTTAGGGAGATTTTCTCCCTAACACACAAAAGATGTACAAGAGTTGACGAAGTCTCCAAGAGGGGAGAGGTAGAATGCAGAGAAAAATAGAATATCAGGTACATTCATGGGTAAACTCTGAGACACCAACCAAACATGTCCAGGTGAAGCCATCCCTTATCTTACAGATGAGGACCCATGGCACCCCAAGTTGAGTGGTGTTCCTCAATGGCATGTCATAAGGATTCAAAAGGATATGTAAGTAACTCCTAGGCTACGATAAACATGACTTTCCCTTTCCCAATTTGATAACATGAGGCAAAAAGCTATATTAACAACAAAAACATCAGTATGTTTAGTTGATCTAGACTCTAAAGACACAAAACATTGACATCCTATGTGCCCAGAGAGCTAAGTAGTTCTCTAAGTCACACTCATTCCAGAGTGAATGGCTGGAAAATGGTGTTTAGTTTTATTGATGTTTTTTGTCTTCATTATATTGAGAACGGGAGCAAAATGTTTGCAATTTCCACAGTATTTGATCCTCAGAGCATCTATATCATGATGAATATAGTTTCTCATTGCATTGGTGGGACTGTCATGTACCATCTCTGAAATAACTCTTATTTTAGATGTGGTGTTTTGTTATTTCTCACTAGAGAAAATCAATGTGTGTGTGTGTGTGTGTGTGTGTGTGTGTGTTTTAAGTTATAAAAAGAAAAATCACCATGAAGCCCAGAGTAACACAGACAAGGGAAAACAGACAAGACAAAAAACTTACTAGCCAAAGTTCCGGTGACTCCTCTGGTACCTTGCAATGCAGTAATTTTTCCAATGTTAAGCTTATTGCCATCTAAGGAGATGGCAGTAAATTCAGGCCACTGTGTGGTATCTGAAATGCATGCAGGTCACTGGAGCGCTGGACTCCAGTAATTCACAGAAAGAACCCAAAGCAAACAAACAGAAGTCACATTCAAAGCTTAGCACAAGAAAACCATTCTTTATTTGGCTGGGACTCATTTTACAGACTCTGGCAGAATCTAAAAATCAAGGAATTCAAGGAGTAGAAAATTAAGTCTATGTAAAAGATACATCTTAAATATCCTTAATATAAAATCCCAAAGAATCAGGCTGTGCCTATCACCATATACTACATGCCAGGTTTTATTGTCCCCTGGATAACCATATGATTTATGGGATGCCCAAAATTTAAAAAGTAGCCATTTGTTGGTTTCACATGTCTATACATTTTTGTGTATTAATGGTAGCCTATGAAGACTCTCTCTGGCTATCAGTTTAATCATTAAAATAGCTTGCAGAGAGAAGAAGTAACAAATAAAACCTACTAATGTGTTCAACACATGCACATATGTGTTTCTGGAGTGCCTTTTGAAGGTCAGGCACTGGGTTAAAGTGACTGGGATAAAATAATGGATAAAAAGCAGTCTAATGATCTAGATAAGGGACTTATACATACAATTCTTTCTGATAAGGGTTCCGAGAAGGGCAAGTATTTCTGCAGGTTTAGTAGGTCATAGCCCGCATGTCTATCTAGCCCTCAAGTGTCATGCCAAGGAAGGAAGGCCAAGGAAACTGAATTCTAAGCTGAGTTCAGAAAGTGGAGGAGCTGCCCAGTTGGGAATAGAGAAGTTAAGATGGCAAAGAACAGAGGGAGGAGAGCTGGGCCCCTCTTAGGAGCTGCCCCCCAATTCCACATGGTGGGAATCTAGAGTTCAAGGAAGAGGCTGGAGCAAAAGTATGTTGGAGACATCAAGAGACGCCAGGTCACACAGGGAACAGAGGCATTTAGATAGTTCCTAAGGAAATAGATAGGTGAGAGGAGAGTTCAAATGATTTTTTTAAAGTGCAAGAAGATATAAAAGAACCATTATCGATTAATGGAAATGTACTAGTTAAAAACGGATTAAGGATTTAGAGATTATTTTTTGGTAAAACATGATCACACTTTCAGAGTTTGATACATACCCCTTCAGTGTATCTGTTTTGCGATATGTTTTTAGACATTACCTACCACTATTAATTCTTAGTTTTATTGTCACTGTATCTAAGTGTTTTATTTGTTAGAATAAAGTTAGGAGTTTGATTTTCATGTAAGCACATATAGTTTGGACCTTTTTCATGGCCACAAACTGAACCCTTAACCCAAGTCTTGAAAACACATTATGAGTCAAAGTAGACATTGAGCAATAATGCTAATGTAGTAAGATAAATTAGACATTAAATCACTGCTGAAACATCTCAATGTTAACTTGACCAGCAATCTCATCTTTGTCAATGAAGAGCATGCAATATATAAGTAGTTATAAAAATAATCATATTGACTTGTAAATGGGTTAGTTGTCAAAGTTATATTTATAAGTCAGTTGCCTAAAACAGAAACAACTACCCCAGAAGCAATGTTAGCTTTGTTGGTTTGGTTCCTTGACCAGCCAAGTCGTGTATTTACTCCACTAGACAATGAAGGATAAGTTGTACTTAGCAAATACTGAACTTGTTAATCACCTCAACCTTCAGGACCCAGTACAAATGATTTCTCTTCTTATTGATGGCTTCCAATACCCCAAAATAAAAGCAGTGCTCTCATCCCTGGCATTTAACATACCACATGAATGTTTCCGTGCCCATTTCCCTGCCCTGGGCAAGTGCTCTTCTGCATACTATTATTATACCAGAAAATCTAGGTAGTCCTTCAAGCAGAAAACTCATGAGGCTCCTCTGACTTAACAGGAACCTGATAATCTACTAGCCTGAAACAAACAAAAATAATCCCTGACATTCTCCAAGTCATTAAAGGAACAAAAGTTGGGAAAAAAATTCACTTGTCTGACAAGTTTGCCAGAACATATGAATTCCGTGAAGAAATCTGTGTGACCACTAGTCCGCAGGCATGTAAGATTTATACCACAGTGCAAGGCAGGACTTTCCTTACTTCATGCTAAGCAGGAAGCGGGCAGGGAAAATAACACTTCTGCCAAGATCATCCCTCCTTTACTGCCCTGTCTTTCATCATTACTCACTCACTGTGTGCGTGCGAGGCCTGTGTCTAAGCCCTTTATATGTGCTCTCTCATTTTATTAGCATAACATTCCAACTAGGTAGCTGATTCTATTAGCCCTATTTTCCAGGAAAAGGTATTTCTGAACCCCAAAACTCAGGCTCTAACGTCTGTCCTCAACTGCTGCAATAGGTAGAGTGAATTTCTAAGGAAAAAAGAAACTGGAAACCAATTTTATATTGTGTCCCAAAAAGCCAGAAGAAATCTCAAAGACCAGATCCTAAGGAAACTTAGCAGGAAAAGCTCTAAATATCTGACTGCTGCATTAGAAGCCGAATAGCTCACATATAAGGATGTGGACTCTGAAGCCAGACTGCCTGAGTTTGAATCCCAATTCTGCGACCTTGGTTAAGACACTTCACCTCTTGGACCTCAGTTTCTCCAACTGTAAAATGGGTTGTCTCTGAATGATTGTTTTTCACATAGTAAATGCTCCATATGTATTTGCACTGTGTTATGGACTGAATTATGTTCCCCTGAAATTCAGTGTTGAAGCCCTAGCTCCCAATGTGACTATATTCCAAGATAAGGTCTTTAGGGAGGTAATTAAGGTTAAATGAGGCAATAAGAGTGGGGCCTAAATCCTACAAGGCTGGTGCCCTTAGAAGAAGAGAAAGGGATACCAAAGCTCACAAAGAGACCATGTGAATGCACAGCAAGAAGGCAGTCGTCCACAAGCCAGAAAGAGAGGTCATACCAACAACCACTCCTGACTGATACACATTGGTCATGATTACACCAGTTTTTCTCCACTCAGGTCATTTTGCTCATTCTGGAATGTCACAAACATGTTCTAGACTTCACTGTCTCCCCTGCATGAGGATCTCAGATGTGAAGCCATGGAAAGACAAATCAAGTTGCCGAGTCAGTTAAAATTATTTCACTGACGGACCAGCTCAGCATGAAAAGTAGAGTTTACAGCAGATTTTCTCACTGAATTCAAGTTAAAGGAAAGTACTATAATAGGTAGATGGAACAGAAATTTTCAAGGAGCAAGCATTCTTTTGAGAGTGTTAGAGAATCACAAATCTGGAAAACCCACTCTTCCTCTTACCAGATGAAATTTGAATCGACCAGCATTTTATGTGGGTCCAATTATCATTAATAACCATAGTATAGAAATAAATTAAAACACTATCTCAGAAACACCCGTACCTAACTAAGTAAAGTGAGGAAATTGCAAAAAGAAATAAATAATGCATTGGCTAATTGGGGAAGATAGAGTGGAAAAATACATTTTTTACAAAACCAGTAGCAATAGCTTTAGTTACATGGAATTTCATTTTCGTATGGTTGGTTTGAATATTTTGCAGATGGATGACTGGTATGACTTTATTTGTGCAGATAAACAGCCAGGAATGTCTTAATATATATTTAGCAAACAGTATCATTTTAACAAGGAATGAAACTCATAAGTGAATTACTAATATGAAAAAACATTCGCTCATGCACATGCAGTGTGGGAGACGGTTATTTCAGAGACAAAGGGAAAGTCACAGCTGCACATGCCAGAGAACCAGAAGATTCTCAGATAATTAGGCTGATCAACATTCCGGCATAAGGAAACCAGTGACATTACACTCGCCACACCAGAGTCTAACACGCTCTCAGCTCACTACATTTGTGACTTTGTTGTTTTAAATAAGAGATTTAATTTTCATTGTTTCTCATCAAGTAAACTTTTAACAACATTGTTAGCTTGAAAACTTGTAGAGTAAAAAAAAGGGGGGGGGAATATTAAGAGTAGAATCTGAAAATAAAAGCTGAAAAAATTACCAGCACATAGTAAGGGATTTGAAATGGCACACTATACTATGCCACAATAATGACAACAAAAACAGCCTATTAAGTAAAGCACTTTGTTTCACCAAGGCAAGATCATACCAAAAATATATTAGGAAATAAAGAGCAAATACTAGGCTCTGGTTAGATATATTCATTATGCATACCTATCTAACTTATCATAAGGTTAGAAAACTTTTAAAAAGCATCTCTGTCCAAACCCATAAATCACAATATCTGTAGCTACTTGCATTTCTGTCAAAACAAATTATACTTTAGTTTTTTAGTAGAAACTAAACAATGAAAAGCAATTGTTGCCATTGTTGTACATTGACTAAGTTGGCAGCTGAATTCTTATTGCGGAAACCTTTAATTTATGTTTTGATTTGGAAAGTAAACATCCACATTAAAGCTCGTTTTATTCTGTGATACAGTCGATTGTGGAACTAAACCTTTATGAATTAAGCTGTATAGTATAAATGAGAAGATGAACTGATTAAAATCAAGTATAGATGGTTACACATACACTTTTATTAAAATCTTTTTAAAAATAAAATTAAGATGGGCTGTAAGTTTTTACTTATCAATAATGTGACACTCTGCTTATGTAATCTGCAACTGCACATAAAAGTCATTAATCTCCTCAAAAAATTCCCCAGAACCTAGCTTTGAAGCAAACGCAGATTAAAGTTCTGGTCACCATACTCTCCTAGGAAGCAAACATGCATAAAAGTAAGAAGAAATTACGGGGCTCATGATCTAGAAATAAGCTCTTCACATGTCATAACATAAAGACAAATCACTGTCGTTACATACCACTAAAATCCACTCTCCAATGAGAGGGGGAAACTCCCTCCAAGCACTGCCTCCTCCAGAGGGATTTCACCTATCCTCTGGACAGTGTGCCATGCAAGGCACAGTACAAAAGATTTCCATTTTCCATGTTGATGGTGAACCCCATTCAAAACGTAATCCTTTCTGAGTCTCAGGGTAAAAAAGAGCAACGACATTTCACCTTTTTTCTTTCCTACTCAGATGAAGACATTTTTCTTCTGCTTCCATCTTTGAAGAGTAAGGGCTTCAAGAATCCACCAGTGATACTTCTCATTTTCGATATTGTGTGTGTGTGTGCGTGTGTGCGTGTGTGTGTGTGTGCGTGTGTGTGTACCCCCCAATTCTCCTGTTTCCCACTGAGACGTGCAGCTTCTGTGCACTGTAAAATCAATGTACCAAGTGGCAGTCTTAGGAAACACCCTAGACTTGTATTAGAATAATTGTAAACATTGTTGGAGGAAAAAAGATTGTGAGAAATCTCTATAACAAACACACAAAACTGGTGGGGGGTGGGGAAGGCTTTTAAAAGATACAGTAAAAAATATTCTATAGAATATTTTTTTATTTATAAATTATTTACAACACATTTCTATTATGTATAAATTATTTAAAAATCTGTTTCATGCAAGCTTTCTTCCCTTTCTAGATGCTAACAAATTATTTGCCCATAACTATCAAAAGCTAAAATGCTTTAAAAACCAAATTCTATAATTTTAGATAATAACCAGTACTGCTAAGGTTTCTATAGTTACCCAAGAAAGGGTCATGACTGTCTGAAACACATACACTCTCTCTAATAATTAACTACATCATGATAGACTGACAACACTTAATGATTAATTAGGCTAAGAGCTCAAATCCTTAGCAGGAGGCAAAAGCACAGGATTTCATAATGTACCGAACACCTCCCAGAGAGATATGGAATACAAATAAAGCTAAATTTTAAAATGCAGGTTTGCAAATTCAGTATTACTAATATAAATGTCTCCTCAGGAGTCTCACAGCAGAGGAAATTAGGACTTCTCTGCTTGCCAAATAACAGCCATACAATCACAATGATGCCCTCACATAACTGCTCAACCCAGTTCATTCCATGCTGCCTTTTACACAAAATTCACCATTTTCCTCTCTATCATGCAATATATACAGTTTAGAGTTATGTGAAAGAGTAGGCTGGAGTAGTCATCTATACCCTCAACCCAACTTTGCTTAGAGTTTTACAGTTTACAAAACATTTTTGCAAAAAGACTTTATAATTTCTGGTCTCAATAGGCAAGTGGCTGAACCCAGGTTCTGGAGCTAGATCTGGCCTTGAATATCACCCATTCCATCACTCTAGCCTTGTAATCCTGGACTTCTGTAAGAGAATATTGTTATCATGATACAACCTCAGTTATTTAAGACAGTGGCTGGGAGGAAACAAAAAAGGGAAGAGACCACCAGACACGCACAATCTTCAGTTCTCTAGAGTTTCTGAACTTTACTTTCCTATCAGATCATCAGAATGTCCCATGTTTGACTATATTATTCTAGTCTTCAAAAAAACCAGCAATTAGAACATGACTTGCAATTAACCATCCGTTGACTTAAGAGATATAATAAATGGCTAGCAACTAGACAGCCATATGATATGAATATCTACAATATTAGCTATTCCTCATGGCCATATGACCAATGCATATCTATTCTGTTAGAGCCATCACACATTGACCCAAAAGACATTGATTAACCAGCCGCAATGTACCGGACACCGCACTGGGGTCCTAGCAATTTTAAAAAATGGTAATAATCTCTGCCTCCTAAACAAATAATGACACAAAGAAGGTAAAGTATGGAAGAAAGAGAACAAGCCTGGTTCAGAGAATCAGGGCATCTCTGAAGGAAAGATAACTCACCAGAAACCTGAAGAGAAGAAGACACCCAAGCCCATTAAGAAGACAGCCTCTCCAGTGGGGTAGAGGCAAGTGCAAAAATCGCAAGCCTGAAGAGATCAGACCTCTGGAAAGATGGTGAGAATGCCTGGTCCTCACAAACATAGAGTCAAGTGGCTTGAGATGAGACTGAGCAGGAAGGCAGAGCCCAAGGTCAGCTTTGCAGGCCATGGTCAAGATTGCAGTATTTGCCTTAAGAGCTGTAAGAAATCTGACAGAAGGTTAAGTAGAAGGGTGACATGATCAAATGTGCACCTAGAATGTCACTGTCAGAAGATGTCAGGATGCCGGTTAAGAGGATCCTACAGAAGTCCAGGCAGGAGAGGACAGCTTGGACCAGGAAGATGGCAGTGAAGCTCACAAGGAGATTCCTGGATACTTTAGAAGGATCCCCTGCAGGACTGGGCAATGAGTTGGTGTTGGGTAACAGGAGGCGGCAAGATGCCAGAGCGAGTCCCAGTTTTCTGGAATCACTTCCTTCCTTAACCACACTAAAAACGTCAGATCCACCCAACAATACACATTACTGCATTATTCAAGTATAATCATCTGTAAAAATCTGCACACTCTATCCCAAAGTAGGTCTCAGTTTCCCCATCTTCCCCATCAGTTCCTTGGTTTGGCTCTTTATGAGCACTTATCCTGAATGCTGCCCATCTTGACAATCTCTCTCACTTCCAATTCAAACACCCTTTAGCCAGTGCTATCCTTTCTAAAACACAGAAGGCACTAAGTTATGTCACTGCTTCAAAATGCTCAGCGGTTCTCAAGGATCAACAGAAAAAGTGACCACATGGTAACATCCAACTCAGCAAGAATGACTTTGCAAACTTCTGAATTTCAATAAACCCCCAAAAGCAGGATATACAGGAACAAAATGAAGATCTCAAGAATAAGACATGACCTTAGTCACCTTCATTTAAATTCACATAACTTTCATATTTCTTTTC
Organism: Carlito syrichta; assembly: GCF_000164805.1. Lineage (NCBI taxonomy): Eukaryota > Metazoa > Chordata > Mammalia > Primates > Tarsiidae > Carlito > Carlito syrichta. The sequence goes on from NW_007247396.1 coordinate 200,005, forward strand.
CTGGTTTTCCCCTCAGCCTCCCCCACCCACAGCTACAGTTCACACACTAAAATCAAACAGAAGAAACAGTATGGGCCTGGGCTCATGCCTGTGATCCCAGCACTTTGGGAGGCTAAGGCAGGAGAATTGCTAAGCCCAAGAGTTTGAGACAAGCCTAGGCAACATAGTGAGACCTTGTCTCTACAAAAAAATTTTAAAAATTAGCTGGGTGTGGTGGTGCATGCCTGCAGTCCCAGCTACTCAAGAGGCTGAGGTAGAAGGATCACCTGAACCCAAGAGGTAGAGGCAGTAGTGAGCTGTAATCATACCACTGCACTCCAACCTGGGAACAGAGTGAGACAGGAAGGAAGGAAGGAAGGAAGGAAGGAAGGAAGGAAGGAAGGAAGGAAGGAAGGAAGGA